>NC_056437.1:20786393-20858893 GCF_018296145.1 Oncorhynchus tshawytscha
GAGACGGGGAGCCAGAGAGAGAGAGAGAGACGGGAGAGAGAGAGAGAGACGGGGAGCCAGAGAGCGAGAGATGGGGAGCCAGAGAGAGAGAGACGGGAGAGCCAGAGAGAGAGAGACGGGAGAGCCAGAGAGAGAGAGACGGGAGAGCCAGAGAGAGAGAGACGGGAGAGCCGGAGAGAGAGAGACGGGAGAGCCGGAGAGAGAGAGACAGGAGAGCAGGAGAGAGAGAGACGGGAGAGCCAGAGAGAGAGAGAGACGGGAGAGCCAGAGAGAGAGAGACGGGAGAGCCAGAGAGAGAGAGAGACGGGAGAGCCAGAGGGAGAGAGACGGTTGAGTGACCGTTTAGAGGCAGCAGTTTCTAGCCCAGTCCCAGGGCTTAGGGGTCATGTTCTTGGTTGACACAATGACAGGAGTGCATGGTGGCAGGGAGGGAGGGAGCAATGGAAGGAGGGAGGTGAGGGAGGCTGGATAGATGAGTTTTTAAGACAACACTCATCTCTCTCTGATAAACATCTGGGAGATGTATCACCTTCTGTCATCAATGCTGCCTGGCTTTTACACAGATGGCGGACAGAGATCATAGTTCTCTCTCACATGAACAGTAACACATACACACACACAGACCCATGGAACACACCACAACACCTGTATACAACCTAATACCAATCCTGTCCTGCCCAGTGGAGGCTGCTGAGGGGAGAGCGACTCAAAATAATGTCTGGAACGGAGCGAATGGAATGGCATCAAATACCTGGAAACCATGTGTTTGATGTATTTGATACCATTCCACTGATTCCACTCAAGTCATTACTTCAGGCGCCGACAGAGATGGCCGCCTCGCTTCGCGTTCCTAGGAAACTATGCAGTTTTTTGTTTTTTTACGTGTTATTTCTTATACTAGTACCCCAGGTCATCTTAGGTTTCATTACATACAGCCGAGAAGAACTACTGAATATAAGATCAGCGTCAACTCACCATCAGTACGACCAAGAATATGTTTTTCGCGATGCGGATCCTGTGTTCTGCCTTACAACCAGTGTAACGGAGTGGATTACATGCAGCGACCCAAAAAAACGACTCAGAAAAAGAGGGAAACGAGGCGGTCTTCTGGTCAGACTCCGGAGACGGGCACACCGTGCACCACTCCCTAGCATTCTTCTTGCCAATGTCCAGTCTCTTGACAACAAGGTTGATGAAATCCGAGCAAGGGTAGCATTCCAGAGGGACATCAGAGACTGTAACGTTCTCTGCTTCACGGAAACATGGCTAACTGGAGAGACGCTATCCGAAGCGGTGCAGCCAGCGGGTTTCTCCACGCATCGCGCCGACAGAAACAAACATCTTTCTGGTAAGAAGAGGGGCGGGGGCGTATGCCTTATGACCAACGTGGCATGGTGTGATGAAAGAAACATACAGGAACTCAAATCCTTCTGTTCACCTGATTTAGAATTCCTCACAATCAAATGTAGACCACATTATCTACCAAGAGAATTCTCTTCGATTATAATCACAGCCGTATATATCCCCCCAAGCAGACACATCGATGGCTCTGAACAAACTTTATTTAACTCTCTGCAAACTGGAAACGATTTATCCGGAGGCTGCATTCATTGTAGCTGGGGATTTTAACAAGGCTTATCTGAAAACAAGACTCCCTAAATTTTATCAGCATATCGATTTCGCAACCAGGGGTGGAAAGACCCTGGATCATTGTTACTCTAACTTCCGCGACGCATATAAGGCCCTGCCCCGCCCCCCTTTCGGAAAAGCTGACCACGACTCCATTTTGTTGATCCCTGCCTACAGACAGAAACTAAAACAAGAAGCTCCCACGCTGAGGTCTGTCCAACGCTGGTCTGACCAAGCTGACAGTTTCGTATTGCGTCAGACAACAACATTGACGAATACGCTGATTCGGTGTGCGAGTTCATTAGAACGTGCGTTGAAGATGTCGTTCCCATAGCAACGATTAAAACATTCCCTAACCAGAAACCGTGGATTGATGGCAGCATTCGTGTGAAACTGAAGGCGCGAACCACTGCTTTTAATCAGGGCATGGTGTCTGGTAACATGACTGAATACAAACAGTGCAGCTATTCCCTCCGCAAGGCTATCAAACAAGCTAAGCGCCAGTACAGAGACAAAGTAGAATCTCAATTCAACGGCTCAGACACAAGAGGCATGTGGCAGGGTCTACAGTCAATCACGGACTACAGGAAGAAACCCAGCCCAGTCACGGACCAGGATGTCTTGCTCCCAGGCAGACTAAATAACTTTTTGCCCGCTTTGAGGACAATACAGTGCCACTGACACGGCCTGCAACGAAAACATGCGGTCTCTCCTTCACTGCAGCCGAAGTGAGTAAGACATTTAAACGTGTTAACCCTCGCAAGGCTGCAGGCCCAGACGGCATCCCCAGCCGCGCCCTCAGAGCATTCGCAGACCAGCTGGCCGGTGTGTTTACGGACATATTCAATCAATCCCTATACCAGTCTGCTGTTCCCACATGCTTCAAGAGGGCCACCATTGTTCCTGTTCCCAATAAAGCTAAGGTAACTGAGCTAAACGACAACCGCCCCGTAGCACTCACATCCGTCATCATGAAGTGCTTTGAGAGACTAGTCAAGGACCATATCACCTCCACCCTACCTGACACCCTAGACCCACTCCAATTTGCTTACCGCCCAAATAGGTCCACAGACGATGCAATCTCAACCACACTGCACACTGCCCTAACCCATCTGGACAAGAGGAATACCTATGTGAGAATGCTGTTCATCGACTACAGCTCGGCATTCAACACCATAGTACCCTCCAAGCTCGTCATCAAGCTCGAGACCCTGGGTCTCGACCCCGCCCTGTGCAACTGGGTACTGGACTTCCTGACGGGCCGCCCCCAGGTGGTGAGGGTAGGCAACAACATCTCCTCCCCGCTGATCCTCAACACTGGGGCCCCACAAGGGTGCGTTCTGAGCCCTCTCCTGTACTCCCTGTTCACCCACGACTGCGTGGCCACGCACGCCTCCAACTCAATCATCAAGTTTGCGGACGACACAACAGTGGTAGGCTTGATTACCAACAACGACGAGACGGCCTACAGGGAGGAGGTGAGGGCCCTCGGAGTGTGGTGTCAGGAAAATAACCTCACACTCAACGTCAACAAAACTAAGGAGATGATTGTGGACTTCAGGAAACAGCAGAGGGAACACCCCCATCCACATCGATGGAACAGTAGTGGAGAGGGTAGCAAGTTTTAAGTTCCTCGGCATACACATCACAGACAAACTGAATTGGTCCACTCACACAGACAGCATCGTGAGGAAGGCGCAGCAGCGCCTCTTCAACCTCAGGAGGCTGAAGAAATTCGGCTTGTCACCAAAAGCACTCACAAACTTCTACAGATGCACAATCGAGAGCATCCTGGCGGGCTGTATCACCGCCTGGTATGGCAACTGCACCGCCCTCAACCGTAAGGCTCTCCAGAGAGTAGTGAGGTCTGCACAACGCATCACCGGGGGCAAACTACCTGCCCTCCAGGACACCTACACCACCCGATGCTACAGGAAGGCCATAAAGATCATCAAGGACGTCAACCACCCGAGCCACTGCCTGTTCACCCCGCTGTCATCCAGAAGGCGAGGTCAGTACAGGTGCATCAAAGCTGGGACCGAGAGACTGAAAAACAGCTTCTATCTCAAGGCCATCAGACTGTTAAACAGCCACCACTAACATTGAGTGGCTACTGCCAACACACTGTCAATGACACTGACTCTACTCCAGCCACTTTAATAATGGGAATTGATGGGAAATGATGTAAATATATCACTAGCCACTTTAAACAATGCTACCTTATATAATGTTACTTACCCTACATTATTCATCTCATATGCATACGTAGATACTGTACTCTATATCATCGACTGCATCCTTATGTAATACATGTATCACTAGCCACTTTAACTATGCCACTTTGTTTACATACTCATCTCATATGTATATACTGTACTCGATATCATCTACTGTATCTTGCCTATGCTGCTCTGTACCATCACTCATTCATATATCCTTATGTACATATTCTTTATCCCCTTACACTGTGTATAAGACAGTAGTTTTTTGGAATTGTTAGTTAGATTACTTGTTCGTTATTACTGCATTGTCGGAACTAGAAGCACAAGCATTTCGCTACACTCGCATTAACATCTGCTAACCATGTGTATGTGACAAATAAAATTTGATTTTTGATTTGATTTGATTTAGAACGAGATGGTTCTTCCCAACTAAGGTGCCACCAACCTCCTGTGGTCCTGCCTGCTGCTATGAAAACTGCCATGAAAAACATGACATATTTAGCACTAGTAGGGGGAATGGTAGAATCACACAGAACATACCATGCATCTGGCCTGGTTCCACACAGTCAGTATGAGGTATGTGTTTGTGAACACAAGGTCAAGTAAGCGTAAAAGTGATACATACTCTATCTAACAGAGAGGTATCTGTGGTCTCTCATACACCCCCTTTCAACAGCTCTCACTTGAGGTCCCCAGGGAGGCAGTAGGTAAGCATGGGACCTCTCTCGCCTCACACAGCTCTGTAAAGGCCATATATTGTATATTCATATTATGTATGAGAACATACTGCAATAGTAATCTTAGTAATAATGACTCCTAATGACTTCTACAGAGAAAGCTGCAGTTCTCACAGACCCTGAATCGTCTTTGTTTATTAAAGAGCAGGACATCTTATATATAATTCTAAGTTTTCACTCAGGAATCGTGGAAAAGGAGCCTATAATTTGAGCTCATTAGCTGAATACAGCTTGTTTTATGCTGCTCTAATAAAAGCACTGATTCAATGGTGATGCAGTAACAGCACAGGTCTGCCCCCTGCAGGTCAAGAGAAGCTACTACATGAAGTCACAGTTAATGAGTACTGTTGCCTGTCTTACTTAGGGTGTCTTCAGGTGGAAATTGAGAACAAAGGGATGCAGCCATAAGAGGTTAAAGCCAGAGCCAAATGGTTCAGAAAGCTACCAGATGACCTCACATTTCAGTCATAAACATTCTTCTAAATAAATTTTTGAGTAAAGGGCAGAGCTATCAACTTAGAAAAATTAAAGATGTATATTAGCATTTCTGACTCATCCATGTTCAACAAAGGCTGTAATATAACTCAGCTTCAAGCAAATATGTTGTTTTATCATAGCAGCAGGACACACACAATAACAGAAACATCATCAGAATGTGCAAACACAGCCAGGTGAGTGAACCTAACCACAGAATCCTCTGGGCAGACAGTCAGAAGAATAGCATAGTGGTAGTGTCATGGTGTTACAGTACCTGCTGAACCTCCAGCTGGCCAGGAGGGTTTGACCTGGGCAGACGGGGTCTTGAAGGTGGGTGGCGGGACACTGCTGCCATTCCTGGGGGCTCCTGGGACTTTGGTCATGGTCTTCACTGATGTTGTGATGTGGCCACTGGGCGGGGCATTCTCAACAACTTTACTGGAGAACAGAAAAGGACTGCTTATAGGTCATTGTTCATGGACACACATGAACGCCTTTGAACGCACACACGTTTGTTTTACTATCCTTGTGGGGACCAAACAATTGATTTCCCGAACGTTAACCAGTGGAGGCTGCTGAGGGGAGGCTCATAATAATGGGTGGAACAGAGTAAATGGAATGGCACCAAACACCTGGAAACCTTGTGTTTGATACAATTCCACCTATTCCGCACCAGCCATTACCATGAGCCTGTCCTCCCCAATTAAGGTGCCACCAACCTCCTGTGCCATTAACCTAATCCTAACCTTAACCCTAACCTTAACTCAAAACCCTAACCCTAATTGTGACCCTAACCTAAACCTAACCCTAATTGTGACCCTAACCTAAACCTAACCCTAATTGTGACCCTAACTCTAAACCTAACCCTAACCTAACCCTAATTGTGACCCTAACCTAAACCTAACTCTAAATGTGACCCTAACCCTAACCTAACCCTAATTGTGACCCTAACCTAAACCTAACCCCTAAGCCTAAAATAGCCTTTTTCCTGTGAAATGACCTAACCTGTCCAAATGTTCCTTGTTTTAATATCCTCGTGAGGACTTCTGGTCCCCACAAGGATAGTAAAACCGAAAAACCTATACACATACACAAATATAAATACACACACACAGACACTCCATCATACTTCAGAAATGCTTTTCCTTTCTAGTATTCAAGGTTCCCAGGTTCTGGTAGGGTTGGTGTTGTTTATTCAGGACTATTCACATCACCAGGTTGTGCCAACTGAGGCCTGTCAGTCTCTCCCTCAGGCCCAGGCCATGTTTGTTATGGCAACCTCAGCCATGGTTACAGTACAGTATGAGTTTAATCCAGGACAGCTGTTAGAATGTCATTCCATTACAACACGCCTCCCCACTAAAAACTATGCAGACTTTATTTATTCATTATTTTCGGCGTTAGTAAAACTCCCACATTCTGCATCCTCTCCTGCCCCAATATAAAAGATGTGATTCTCTTCCTGTTCAAGTGCATGTTTATGTGAAACAATGTGCAGACCATGCCCAAAAATAACTAAATAGTTGTTGGAAATACAAGTGCATTGGAAGCGCTGTTTTGAAGACAAAAAAACCCCTGGGCTCATTATGTGACTGAGTCACATCCAGCCCAGGCACTAATCATTACAATGAATTAGCAGGAAGCTCAGAGACACACTCAAACATCAGGCCAATTAAGAGGAGAAACGATTGGATTAAAAGCTGTGTCTGATGAAAACCATGGTCAGTACATCCAATAAGGATACAGGATACTACCCAGCGTCCAGATGGCGCATCACTAAGGAACACAATTAGAGTTGGCATGGTCTCCATCTCTCTCTTTCTCTCCGTTCTTACTCTCTTTCAGTGAGATAATGTATGTAGTGGAGCTGCTCATAACAACACAACTGTGTTGTTCTTTCAGACTCTGCAACGTTTCCGTCCATGACATTGACGGTTCTATAAATAATGCTTGTCACTAGTGCCTGAACCCCTATGGTTAGGTCTGTACTACTCGTGGTGTTCAGACTATCAAGGATTGGAGCAAGCACGCTCAGTAGGGGCAGGCTGTATCCAGAAAGTAGCTGGTTCGAATCCCAGGTGAGAACGACTTGCCCTTAGGCAAATAACCTGACTTGAGTCTGACTTGATTTGCTCCGGGTCATATTGAGTTGTATGAATGTAAAATCGGTCAGCTACGCTGTCATTTAAATGTCTTGAGGATACTGCCCTCTACTGATGATAAGGATCCATTACTATAGACCAAGCATTTTGTAGCAAATGCTCTTATTCAGAGCTACTTACAGTAGTGAGTGCATTCATTTTCATACTTTTTCGTACTGGTCCAGTGTGGTAATCGAACCCACAACCCTGGCGTTGCATGCGCCATGCTCTACCAACTGAGCACCTACTGCACAGTCAAGTGTTTAGATACTGTACTTCATAGCAGAAGAAGAAACAGAGAAGGAAGCTCAAGGGAAACGGAAAAGGGGACAGGAAATGAAGAACAGCTGAGAAAAGGATACAACTTTATTGATATATAAGCAGTTACAATCCTCAAGTAAAATGAATATGGTTCGTGTATACAACGAAACAAAATGAAGATAAAATACAAAGATACACACAAAGTATCAGAATGAAGTTGGAACAGAAGTAGAAACAAACAGAATAAACACAAAAAGTAGTTTATAACAGATGATAATGTGCAGATTTAATCTCAATCTGCTTCTCATGCAGTATTCAAGATACACTCAGTGGCCCGTTTATTAGGTACACCCATGTAGCCAGGTCGCACCCCCCCTTTGACCCCAGAACGGCCTGTATTCTTCGGGGCATGAACACATTGCTCAATTTGTATTAAGGGCCTCAACATGTGCCAGGAAAATATTCCCCACACCATTACACCACTGCCACTAGCCTGTACCGTTGACACCAGGCAGGATGTGTCCATGGACTCATGCTGCTTACGTTGCCTCTGCCATCAGCATGACGCAACAGGAACCGGGATTTGTCAGACCAAGCAATGTTTTTCCACTCCTCAATTGTCCAGTGTTGGCCTACACGATTCTTGCCATTCTCCTTTGACCTCTCTCATCAACAAGCTTTTGCTTGTCGCACCATTCTCTGTAAACCCTAGACACTGTCGAGCGTGAAAAGCGCCCGGCACCAACGATCATACTACTCTCAAAGTCGCTTAGGTCACTTGTTTTGCCAAATCTAATGTTCAATCCAACAGTAATCAATTGCCTCAATGCTTGTCTGCCTGCAATATATAGCAAGTCATGGTCACGTGTGAACGGGGTGGTGCACCTAATAACCTGGACATTGTGTGTATGTACTAAGGCAAGGTAAACTAAGGGAGAGTATTTAACACACACTCACTCACACACTCACTCTCACACTCCCCTAACACATCAGCAGGCTCACTGTACACACACATACACAGCAACTTACTACCTAATTCCAGTAACTACTTAAAGGGATGTGGTATAGGACAAGGCACAGGTGGTGAGGTATAATGTGAAATCTCAGACTGCTATAATGTGAGATCTGAGTCTTTCTAGTTAACTACAGGCTGATTAAAATGAATAAAACACAGGCAGAGAGATGTTACTGGACACAGCAAACTACAGTCTACTGCACATTGAGTGTGTGTGCCGAAACACTGTGGTGCCTGTCTCTCAGCTTGTTGTACTGTTGTCCCACAACCTTTGGGTCCGGTTTGTTCACCCTAACACACCCAAAGACACAGGAAAGGAGGGGAGATGGAGAGAAGGAAGGAAGGAGGAAGAAAGGAGAGGACACAGGAGAGCAGACAGGAAGAAAGGAAAGAAAGACATTGTAAAGAAAAAGAAATAGACAAGAAATGTTGAGGGAAAAATAGGACAATGGAGGAAATAAAGGAAAAATACAGAAACAGTCAGGTTTGCCAGTGGTGGTACTTCCTGACAGGAGAGCTCTGTCTGAGGGATGCTGTCTGTAAACCACATCTCTCTAAGAAGGAGAGATTGGAAGTCTCCTCCTGGCAAGCCCTGATTACCCACAATCCCACTTAATTACCCACAATCCATCTTTGTGACATGCTGATTGGCCGGGGCTTTGGTTGGGAGAGCAGCAGGGTGCATTTACTGCAGATGAAGATGAATAGGGGCAGAAAACAGACCTGAGAACCCCCCAGAACCCCCAGCTCTAAAAGGCGATGAGGGTTGGCCAACCCAGCTAACCCTGCTTGAGCAGTTTCCACTAGGGTTTCCTCTGATGTGGCTTCCTGTAATGAGGTCTTAAACTAAGCGTGATACTGAGCGTCTCATGGATAAGGAAGTATGGGCGAAACTCAGAATCCCAATAATGACAAGCTCCTGTGGCATGCAGGATGAGACATGGAGTGCCAGAAAGCTCTGATCAACCCAACATAGTAACAGTAACAACAACAGCATCAGCCTCACACACCAGGAAACTACCCTCAGATCACATGGGATCAGACTGACATACCACCAACTACTCACTTTTTTCCAGCGCTGTTCTCCTGGGCTTGGTCTGTGAACAGAGGAGGAAAGAAACTCATCAACATAAAAACAGAGATTGTCAAATGTGTGTGTAGACTTGTGTGTCTTATAATAGAAAATAACTGATTTTTATTTATTTAATTTAACTAGACAAGTCAGTTAAGAACAAATTCTTATTTAAAATGACGGCCTACCTCGGGCCAAAACCGGACGCCACTGAGCCAATTGTGCGCCGCCCTATGGGACTCCCAATCACGGCCGGTTGTGAAACATGCCTGGAATCGAACCAGGCTCTGTAGTGACTGCACTGAGATGCAGTGTCTTAGACCACTGGCCACTCGGGAGGCCATGGGGTGACCAGACAAAAACAGAGTGGTGCTACTGCTTTTTAAATGCTCATTTTAACAAAGTAGATATTGATAAAAAAATATACCTATTTAAAAAAAATCTGTGACTCATGATTCGTGTAAGCTAGCTCTGGCCCAACCCATCAGTATTCTCAAATCCAAACTTATCGTGGAGAAGAAATGTTAGTGGGTGTGGCATTTGGCCGGACTGATGTGGATGGCTAGCCAGGCAAGTACAAACCACTCTCCAGCACTCATTCGCATCAACAGCCCTGCACATATTAAACATTCTATAAATAACCTCAGCCTATGTGTGGAACAGAGAATGACTTCTAATGCACTGCTCCTTGTCAGCTCCCTGTCAGTTTGTATCAGCAGAGCAGGTCTAACACACACAGGGCTGGGGTGATGACAAAGAGATGGATGCTGAGGCCCAGAGACAGAGCTGCGCCAGGGGGACCAGAACACAGAGACAGAGCTGTGCCAGGGGGAACAGAACACAGAGACAGAGCTGTGCCAGGGGGAACAGAACACAGAGACAGAGCTGTGCCAGGGGGACCAGAACACAGTGACAGATATGTGCCAGGGGGACCAGAACACAGAGACAGAGCTGTGCCAGGGGACCAGAACACAGAGACAGAGCTGTGCCAGGGGGAACAGAACACAGAGACAGAGCTGTGCCAGGGGAACAGAACACAGAGACAGAGCTGTGCCAGGGGGAACAGAACACAGAGACAGAGCTGTGCCAGGGGGAACAGAACACAGAGACAGAGCTGTGCCAGGGGGAACAGAACACAGAGACAGAGCTGTGCCAGGGGAACAGAACACAGAGACAGAGCTGTGCCAGGGGAACAGAACACAGAGACAGAGCTGTGCCAGGGGAACAGAACACAGAGACAGAGCTGTGCCAGGGGGAACAGAACACAGAGACAGAGCTGTGCCAGGGGAACAGAACACAGAGACAGAGCTGTGCCAGGGGACCAGAACACAGTGACAGAGCTGTGCCAGGGGGACCAGGTGACAGAGCTGTGCCAGGGGACCAGAACACAGTGACAGAGCTGTGCCAGGGGACCAGAACACAGTGACAGAGCTGTGCCAGGGGGACCAGAACACAGTGACAGAGCTGTGCCAGGGGACCAGAACACAGTGACAGAGCTGTGCCAGGGGACCAGAACACAGTGACAGAGCTGTGCCAGGGGGACCAGAACACAGTGACAGAGCTGTGCCAGGGGGACCAGAACACAGTGACAGAGCTGTGCCAGGGGACCAGAACACAGTGACAGAGCTGTGCCAGGGGGACCAGAACACAGTGACAGAGCTGTGCCAGGGGACCAGAACACAGTGACAGAGCTGTGCCAGGGGACCAGAACACAGTGACAGAGCTGTGCCAGGGGACCAGAACACAGTGACAGAGCTGTGCCAGGGGACCAGAACACAGTGACAGAGCTGTGCCAGGGGACCAGAACACAGTGACAGAGCTGTGCCAGGGGGACCAGAACACAGTGACAGAGCTGTGCCAGGGGACCAGAACACAGTGACAGAGCTGTGCCAGGGGACCAGAACACAGAGCTGTGAGGGGACCAGAAGCTGTGCCAGAGGGGACCAGAACACAGTGACAGAGCTGTGCCAGGGGACCAGAACACAGTGACAGAGCTGTGCCAGGGGTACCAGAACACAGTGACAGAGCTGTGCCAGGGGACCAGAACACAGTGACAGAGCTGTGCCAGGGGACCAGAACACAGTGACAGAGCTGTGCCAGGGGAACAGAACACAGGGACAGAGCTGTGCCAGGGGAACAGAACACAGAGACAGAGCTGTGCCAGGGGAACAGAACACAGTGACAGAGCCACACAGAGACAGAGCTGTGCCAGGGGACAGAACACAGAGACAGAGCTGTGCCAGGGGAACAGAACACAGTGACAGAGCTGTGCCAGGGGAACAGAACACAGAGACAGAGCTGTGCCAGGGGAACAGAACACAGTGACAGAGCTGTGCCAGGGGACCAGAACACAGTGACAGAGCTGTGCCAGGGGTACCAGAACACAGTGAAAGAGCTGTGCCAGGGGGACCAGAACACAGTGACAGAGCTGTGCCAGGGGGACCAGAACACAGTAACAGAGCTGTGCCAGGGGGAACAGAACACAGACAGAGCTGTGCCAGGGGGAACAGAACACAGACAGAGCTACACTACCAGGATGGGAAATGGCTGGTGGATGCCCTAAGTTCAGATAATTAAGCTAAATGACAGAAAACACTGTACCGAACCCACTTTCACCACTGTAGCATTGAGATTCCCTTTTCCAGAGCTGACAAACACACACATTTTGTATTTTTTCTACATGTGGGCTTTGGATTATTTTTGTTATGCTCCCAAATGGTGTGTGTGACTGGTAAGAATAGATATTCTACCTGTCACTGTGTAAGAATAGATATTCTACCTGTCACTGTGTAAGAATAGATATTCTACCTGTCACTGTGTAAGAATAGATATTCTACCTGTCACTGTGTAAGAATAGATATTCTACCTGTCACTGTGTAAGAATAGATATTCTACCTGTCACTGTGTAAGAATAGATATTCCACCTGTCACTGTGTAAGAATAGATATTCTACCTGTCACTGTGTAAGAATAGATATTCTACCTGTCACTGTGTAAGAATAGATATTCTACCTGTCACTGTGTAAGAATAGATATTCTACCTGTCACTGTGTAAGAATAGATATTCTACCTGTCACTGTGTAAGAATAGATATTCTACCTGTCACTGTGTAAGAATAGATATTCTACCTGTCACTGTGTAAGAATAGATATTCTACCTGTCACTGTGTAAGAATAGATATTCTACCTGTCACTGTGTAAGAATAGATATTCTACCTGTCACTGTGTAAGAATAGATATTCTACCTGTCACTGTGTAAGAATAGATATTCTACCTGTCACTAAGAATAGTAAGAATAGATATTCTACCTGTCACTGTGTAAGAATAGATATTCTACCTGTCACTGTGTAAGAATAGATATTCTACCTGTCACTGTGTAAGAATAGATATTCTACCTGTCACTGTGTAAGAATAGATATTCTACCTGTCACTGTGTAAGAATAGATATTCTACCTGTCACTGTGTAAGAATAGATATTCTACCTGTCACTGTGTAAGAATAGATATTCTCACCTGAATCACTGTGTAAGAATAGATATTCTACCTGTCACTGTGTAAGAATAGATATTCTACCTGTCACTGTGTAAGAATAGATATTCTACCTGTCACTGTGTAAGAATAGATATTCTACCTGTCACTGTGTAAGAATAGATATTCCACCTGTCACTGTGTAAGAATAGATATTCTACCTGTCACTGTGTAAGAATAGATATTCTACCTGTCACTGTGTAAGAATAGATATTCTACCTGTCACTGTGTAAGAATAGATATTCTACCTGTCACTGTGTAAGAATAGATATTCTACCTGTCACTGTGTAAGAATAGATATTCTACCTGTCACTGTGTAAGAATAGATATTCTACCTGTCACTGTGTAAGAATAGATATTCTACCTGTCACTGTGTAAGAATAGATATTCTACCTGTCACTGTGTAAGAATAGATATTCTACCTGTCACTGTGTAAGAATAGATATTCTACCTGTCACTGTGTAAGAATAGATATTCTACCTGTCACTGTGTAAGAATAGATATTCTACCTGTCACTGTGTAAGAATAGATATTCTACCTGTCACTGTGTAAGAATAGATATTCTACCTGTCACTGTGTAAGAATAGATATTCTACCTGTCACTGTGTAAGAATAGATATTCTACCTGTCACTGTGTAAGAATAGATATTCTACCTGTCACTGTGTAAGAATAGATATTCTACCTGTCACTGTGTAAGAATAGATATTCTACCTGTCACTGTGTAAGAATAGATATTCTACCTGTCACTGTGTAAGAATAGATATTCTACCTGTCACTGTGTAAGAATAGATATTCTACCTGTCACTGTGTAAGAATAGATATTCTACCTGTCACTGTGTAAGAATAGATATTCTACCTGTCACTGTGTAAGAATAGATATTCTACCTGTCACTGTGTAAGAATAGATATTCTACCTGTCACTGTGTAAGAATAGATATTCTACCTGTCACTGTGTAAGAATAGTACCTGTCACTGTGTAAGAATAGATATTCTACCTGTCACTGTGTAAGAATAGATATTCTACCTGTCACTGTGTAAGAATAGATATTCTACCTGTCACTGTGTAAGAATAGATATTCTACCTGTCACTGTGTAAGAATAGATATTCTACCTGTCACTGTGTAAGAATAGATATTCTACCTGTCACTGTGTAAGAATAGATATTCTACCTGTCACTGTGTAAGAATAGATATTCTACCTGTCACTGTGTAAGAATAGATATTCTACCTGTCACTGTGTAAGAATAGATATTCTACCTGTCACTGTGTAAGAATAGATATTCTACCTGTCACTGTGTAAGAATAGATATTCTACCTGTCACTGTGTAAGAATAGATATTCTACCTGTCACTGTGTAAGAATAGATATTCTACCTGTCACTGTGTAAGAATGTGTAAGAATAGATATTCTACCTGTCACTGTGTAAGAATAGATATTCTACCTGTCACTGTGTAAGAATAGATATTCTACCTGTCACTGTGTAAGAATAGATATTCTACCTGTCACTGTGTAAGAATAGATATTCTACCTGTCACTGTGTAAGAATAGATATTCTACCTGTCACTGTGTAAGAATAGATATTCTACCTGTCACTGTGTAAGAATAGATATTCTACCTGTCACTGTCACTGTGTAAGAATAGAACATGCAGTCACTGTGTTAGATAACCTGTCACTGTGTAAGAATAGATATTCTACCTGTCATCTACCAGCATTTTGCAAAGAATAGAAATACAGGGGTCACTGTGTAAGAATAGGTCACTAAGAATAGATATTCCACCTGTCACTGTGTAAGAATAGATATTCTACCAGCCAATGCTCAAATCTACCAGCATTTTGCTGATGGCTGGTGTTCATTTCCCACCCTGTGCACTACAGGGACGAACATGCAGCACTGTTGTAACCTGTACTACAGTCTACTTATGTAACCTTTCCCTTAGGGGGAAAGGCAAAGCCGAAATGGTCACTTCAGAGGGATACTACTGTAAGATCACAATGGTCTAGTTAGGATAGATTTATATTTCCTCTTCCCATTGTGCCAGGTTATCCAGTAACTAGGGTGTTATTATGCCTCAGGGTTTTGGGGTAAGGGGGAGGGTGCAAAGGGGGTACCCACCTTTCTCTGTGCCGGTGATCTGAGCCAGGATTCTGAAGGACCTGGATTGGGAGGTTCCGGTGCGAGGATGCCAGTCCTCTGTGTCCTCGATCAGACGCTTCTTACTGGCCTCACTGAGGGGCGAGGCGTGGGTCAACTCTGGTTCAACTCTGTTCCTGAGACCACACACAGAATAAAGTCATCATCAGCATTAACATTCTTTTACAATTATCATTACCACTCAGCACTCATAACAATCACTCTTAATAATTACTTAATTATTCAGATTCATTCATTACCTTCATTAATGTTTTTATATAGAGGCATAACACAAGTACAACATTTGTTCTCATTCACACACTGGTACAGACAAATACACTCGTACTCCCAATGCTACAGGTATACTTAGACAAGACAAACATACACACATTCACTAAGTGTCCACAGCTAGATGTTCCATTACAGTACCTCCTAGGGCCAGTCTTTAGGGGGACTCTGCACACGGACATTGAGAAGGTGGTAAGAAAGGAAAATAGAAGGAGGAGAAAACTTGAAAGATAGAATATTGTTTGATAGAATAAACCATATGTAAAACTGTTTGGCTCTAAAGTATCAGTTTTTCTTTCTTGTTTATTTAACTAGGCCATACTTATTTACAATGGGGGCCTCCCGGAGAATAGTGGGTTAACTGCCTTGTTCAGGGGCAGAACGACAGATTTTTTTTCCTTGTCAGCTCGGGGATTCGATTCAGCTACATTTCAGTTACTGCTGTTCCAGGCTATTCTTACTTAAGAATTCCCGGAGGCCCACTATCAGAACCAGCAGTTACACTAGAAATAGCAGAGCAGTAGTCAGCTGACTATCGATTCAAACTAACTGCAATGACCAGGTCTAAAACCCTTATGACATGACACACATGACCTGATTCAGCCCACATACAGTACAGGCGTTAACTCAGTGGCAAACAAACCATAGCATGACAATGGTTTTAGTAGTAGGGGGAAATATGCTTTATGGATTATTGATCAGCTGAATAAACTGGTGATGTAGTTTGTATTTTGGGGAATTGATTTAAAACTATTAAATAGTGACATTGTATGTATAAAACAGTTAGAAACGCAGGTAAAAGTTACCATCTCTCGCCACAAGGGGGAACCACTGAGCCTCACATTACATTGAGCTCAGGACCAGAACGGACACATTGTTTGTATTCCTGTCCTGAATTATCATGTTTAGACACACATCTCAAGATGTCTGTTTATTACATTACAAGTGGATTTCTGCACTGGGGGCAAGTCAAGTGTGTCTGAGTGTTCTGGGTGTGAGCTGTGTGCTGTGTGCTGTGTGCTATTTGACTGTGTGCCTCTGAGTGTATTCTAAGTGAATGGGGCGAGAGGGGTCAGATTGTGACGGTCCTGGCTGGTAATTAATGAATGGCCTTGGGTAAACAGAGTGGCACGGTGGCAGATGGAGAGGGACAGATGCAGGGACAGGGTTCAGTAGCCCTGCTGAGTGGTGACAGGTCAACCTACAGGGCTCTGGGTTGCAGTCTGGAGCCTGGTGGTGGGTCTGGTGGGGATGCATCACCTTTATAGAGCCTATGGGCTCCGGTTCGAAGGAAGTGCACTATAAAGAGAATGGGGTGGCATTTGAAACGCAGTCTGGGTATAAATACACTTGTTCTCCCACACGGACCGGGCCGGGATGCCATTAACCACACAGAGCATGAATGAACAGAATGAACTGGCCTCAGTGGACAACAAGGCTTATTATGGCCTATGGCTGTCTGTTATTTACACGGTGGCTTTGCAGGTTGTTTTGTGTTGTGAAATGAGTGTGTAAAGCACCCGTCATAGTCCAAAACGTGTACACGTACACACAGCAGTGTTCTGGAATATTAGACCGATGGTTTTCAAAGTTTGTCAGCGCAGGTCAAGCAATTTCTCCAACTGTCAACACATTGAAATGAATAGAGGACGCGTACCGGAGTCACGCTGCTGTGCTTCCCTGTGGATGGTGGTCTCAGAGCCGTGTAGCTACGTCACAACAGGACGCTGGACTATCACGTCTCAGCGGCTGTGGACTGTGGGTTAGGCTTTAGTAAGTAAGTATATGAGGGAGGTTTATGAGGGTTATGCTACGGTACTAATCTAACTGTATCACAGTCATCATCTGCAGCAGGATAGCACTGATAATCACATCCCACAGTCAAAGAGCTAGCAGACAGGGTCACCGTTACAACACTAACTTGGTCTCTTCCTCCTCCCCCTCCTGCGGAAAGAGAAGAGAGAGGAGAAGAGGATGAAACCAAGTGAAGGAGAAGGAAAAGACAAGAGCAGTGATTCAACTGGGTCCTAAAACCACATGGACCATTCTGAGACTATGTGCGAGCAGACACCCAGAGAGAAACACACAGGATGTGGCTGAACACACATGCTTCTACTATACCTGTAACCTGTACAAGCAGACGGGGAAGTCTACAGGGTTTAGGTGGTCATGGCTAGATGGGATACAGTTTATGTCAAATTGTCGTTCCTCAAAGTTTTTGTGCATTTGACCTAAACCTTTTCCTAACCTTACACTAATTATCATAACCTGCTACGTTCATTTTACTAACCTGCTGCATAAGGTCTAACTTGCTACAAAAAGTCCATTCTGACATAAGCTGTCACCCTTCTAGCCAAAACCGTTTTTGAAGGGAGGAAGTTCAAAGATCATGTAATAACTCAGAGAAGGTATTACAGTAAGCAGTACAGACTGAGATGACAACCAAAGTGCCTCGAGGTAAGTGGCATAAAGTCTCTATGATACTCTATTATAACCCCTCCTGCCTCAGCCTCCAGTATTTATGCTGCGGTGTTTATGTGTCGGGGGGCTAGGTTCAGTCTGTTATATCTGGAGTACTTCTCCTGTCTTATCTGGTGTCCTGTGTGAATTTAAGTATGCTCTCTCTAATCCTCTCTCCCTCTCTTTATGTTTCTCTTTCTCTCTTTCTTTCTCTCTCTCGGAGGACCTGAGCCCTAGGACCACGCCTCAGGACTACCTGGCATGATAACTCCTTGCTGTCCCCTGTCCACCTGGCTGTGCTGCTGCTCCAGTTTCAACTGTTCTGCCTGCGGCTATGGAACCCCAACCTGTTCACCGGACGTGCTACCTGTCCCAGACCTGCTGTTTTCAACTCTCTAGAGACAGCAGGAGCGGTAGAGATACTCCGAATGACTATGAAAAGCCAACTGACATTTACTCCTGAGGTGCTGACCTGTTGCAGGCCTGTGATTATTATTAGTTGACCATGCTGGTCATCTATGAACATTTGAACATCTTGGCCATGAATCTCCACCCGGCACAGCCAGTAGAGGACTGGCCACCCCTCACAGCCTGGTTCCTCTCTCGGTTTCTTCCTAGGTTTTGGCCTTTCTAGGGAGTTTTTCCTAGCCACCGTGCTTCTACACCTGCATTGCTTGCTGTTTGGGGTTTTAGGCTGGGTTTCTGTACAGCACTTTTTTATTTTATTTTTTATTTGACCTTTATTTAACTAGGCAAGTCAGTTAAGAACAAATTCTTATTTTCAATGACGGCCTAGGAACAGTGAGTTAACTGCCTGTTCAGGGGCAGAACGACAGATTTGTACCTTGTCAGCTCGGGGGTTTGAACTTGCAACCTTTCGGTTACTACTTTGAGACAGCTGATGTAAGAAGGGCTATATAAATACATTTAATTTGATTATTCAGCTGCGAAACATCACTAATACCATTTGCATCAGTGGACTACATTGGTAGACTAGTCTAAAACACATGTTACTAGCGCATAGTGTACTTCCTATCCTCTGGCCTGAGAACCACCCTAATAAAGAGCTGCTCCAGCCCAGAGCTGCCAGTACGCTGGGATAATTAGAAAACAAGCGTCTAAGTCGACACAACAACAGGACGTCAGACAGGATCAGAGCCAGACTACTGGATGTTTGGCAAAGCTATAAACCCTATTATCAATTAAAGGCAGGCAGGGTGGGCTAGGCTGGGTTGGGCTGGGCTGGGTTGGGCTGGGTTAGGCTGGGTTAGGCTGGGTTGAGCTAGGCTGGTTTGGGCTGGGTTGGGCTGGGTTGGGCTGGGTTAAGCTGGGTTAGGCTGGGTTGAGCTAGGCTGGTTTGGGCTAGGCTGGGTTGGACTAAGCTGGGTTGGCCTAGGCTGGGTTGGGCTAGGCTGGTTTGGACTAAGCTGGGTTGGCCTAGGCTGGGTTGGGCTAGGCTGGTTTGAACTAGGCTGGGTTGGACTACGCTGGGCTTGGTTGGTCTATGCTGGGCTGGGTTGGGTTAGGCTGGGCTGGGTTGGGTTAGGATGGGCTGGGTTGGGATATGCTGGGTTGGGCTAAGCTGGGCTGGGTTGGGTTAGGCTGGGTTAGGATGCGCTGGGTTGGGTTAGGCTGGGCTGGGTTGGGTTAGGATGGTTTGGGCTGGGTTAGGATGGGCTGGGCTGGGTTGGGTTAGGCTGGGTTGGGTTAGGCTGGGCTGGGTTAAGCGGGGCTGGGTTGGGTTAGGATGGGCTGGGCTGGGCTGGGTTGGGTTAGGATGGGCTGGGTTAGGCTGGGCTGGGTTAGACTGGGCTGGGTTAGGCTGGGTTGGGTTGGGCTGGGCTGGGATAGGCTGGGTTGGGTTAGGATGGGCTGGGTTAGGCTGGGCTGGGTTGGGTTAGGCTGGGCTGGGTTAGGCTGGGTTGGGTTAGGCTGGGCTGGGCTGAGTTGGGTTATGATGGTCTGGGTTAGGCTGGGCTGGGATAGGCTGGGTTAGGATGGGCTGGGTTGGGTTAGGCTGGGTTGGGCTGGGCTGGGTTAGGCTGGGCTGGGTTGGGTTAGGCTGGGCTGGGATAGGCTGGGTTGGGTTAGGATGGGCTGGGTTAGGCTGGGCTGGGATAGGCTGGGCTGGGTTAGGCTGGGCTGGGATAGGCTGGGTTGGGTTAGGATGGGCTGGGTTAGGCTGGCCTGGGTTAGGCTGGGCTGGATTAGGCTGGGTTGGGTTGGGTTAGGCTGGGCTGGGTTGGGTTAGGATGGTCTGGGTTAGGCTGGGCTGGGATAGGCTGGGCTGGGATAGGCTGGGTTGGGTTAGGATGGTCTGGGTTAGGCTGGGCTGGGATAGGCTGGGCTAGGCTGGGTTGGGTTAGGCTGGGTTGGGCTGGGTTAGGCTGGGCTGGGTTGGGTTAGGCTGGGTTGGGTTAGGATGGGCTGGGTTAGGCTGGGCTGGGCTGGGTTGGGTTAGGCTGGGTTGGGTTAGGATGGGCTGGGTTAGGATGGGCTGGGCTGGGCTGGGCTGGGTTGGGTTGGGTTGGGTTAGGCTGGGCTGGGCTGGGTTGGGTTAGGTTGGGCTGGGTTGGGTTGGGTTAGGCTGGGCTGGGCTGGGTTGGGTTAGGTTGGGCTGGGTTAGGCTGGGCTGGGCTGGGTTGGGTTAGGTTGGGCTGGGTTGGGTTGGGTTAGGATGGGCTGGGCTGGGCTGGGTTAGGCTGGGTTGGGTTAGGATGGGCTGGGTTGGGTTAGGCTGGGTTGGGTTAGGCTGGGTTGAGTTAGGCTGGGTTGGGTTGGGTTGGGTTGCGTTAGGATGGGCTGGGTTGGGTTGGGTTGAGTTAGGCTGGGTTGGGTTAGGCTGGGTTGAGTTAGGCTGGGTTGGGTTGGGTTGGGTTGAGTTAGGATGGGCTGGGTTGGGTTGGGTTAGGATGGGCTGGGCTGGGCTGGGTTAGGCTGGGTTGGGTTAGGATGGGCTGGGTTGAGTTAGGCTGGGTTGGGTTAGGCTGGGTTGAGTTAGGCTGGGTTGGGTTGGGTTGGGTTGAGTTAGGATGGGCTGGGTTGGGTTGAGTTAGGCTGGGTTGGGTTAGGCTGGGTTGAGTTAGGCTGGGTTGGGTTGGGTTGGGTTGAGTTAGGATGGGCTGGGTTGGGTTGGGTTGAGTTAGGCTGGGTTGGGTTAGGTTGGGTTGGGTTAGGCTGGGTTGGGTTGGGTTGGGTTAGGCTGGGTTGGGTTGGGTTGGGTTAGGCTGGGTTGGGTTGGGTTAGGCTGGGCTGGGTTGAGTTAGGCTGGGTTAGGATGGGTTGGGTTAGGATGGGCTGGGTTGAGTTAGGTTGGGTTGGGTTAGGATGGGTTGGGTTAGGATGGGTTGGGTTAGGATGGGCTGGGTTAGGCTGGGCTGGGTTGGGTTAGGCTGGGTTGGGTTAGGCTGGGTTGGGTTAGGATGGGTTGGGTTAGGATGGGCTGGGTTAGGCTGGGTTAGGCTGGGCTGGGTTGGGTTGAGTTAGGCTGGGATGGGCTGGGTTGGGTTGGGTTGGGTTGAGTTAGGCTGGGCTGGGATGGGCTGGGTTGAGTTAGGCTGGGTTGGGTTGGGTTGGGTTGAGTTAGGCTGGGCTGGGATGGGCTGGGTTGAGTTAGGCTGGGTTGGGTTGGGTTGAGTTAGGCTGGGCTGGGATGGGCTGGGTTGGGTTGGGTTGGGTTGAGTTAGGCTGGGCTGGGATGGGCTGGGTTGAGTTAGGCTGGGTTGGGTTGGGTTGGGTTGAGTTAGGCTGGGTTGAGTTAGGCTGGGTTGAGTTAGGCTGGGTTGGGTTGGGTTGGGTTGAGTTAGGCTGGGCTGGGATGGGCTGGGTTGAGTTAGGCTGGGTTGGGTTGGGTTGGGTTGAGTTAGGCTGGGCTGGGATGGGCTGGGTTGGGTTGGGTTGGGTTGAGTTAGGCTGGGCTGGGATGGGCTGGGTTGAGTTAGGCTGGGTTGGGTTGGGTTGGGTTGGGTTGGGTTGAGTTAGGCTGGGTTGGGATGGGTTGGGTTGAGTTAGGCTGGGCTGGGATGGGTTGGGTTGAGTTAGGCTGGGCTGGGATGGGCTGGGTTGGGTTGGGTTGGGTTGAGTTAGGCTGGGCTGGGATGGGCTGGGTTGAGTTAGGCTGGGTTGGGTTGGGTTGGGTTGAGTTGAGTTAGGCTGGGTTGAGTTAGGCTGGGTTGAGTTAGGCTGGGTTGGGTTGGGTTGAGTTAGGCTGGGTTGAGTTAGGCTGGGTTGAGTTAGGCTGGGTTGGGTTGGGTTGAGTTAGGCTGGGTTGAGTTAGGCTGGGTTGAGTTAGGCTGGGTTGGGTTGGGTTGAGTTAGGCTGGGTTGAGTTAGGCTGGGTTGAGTTAGGCTGGGTTGAGTTAGGCTGGGTTGAGTTAGGCTGGGTTGAGTTAGGCTGGGTTGAGTTAGGCTGGGTTGGGTTGGGTTGAGTTAGGCTGGGTTGAGTTAGGCTGGGTTGAGTTAGGCTGGGTTGGGTTGGGTTGCTACTGCCTTTTTTTCTGTTTCCAGTCCCCTTCAACATACTGGGACAAGATGTGCTGCTGCACTCAATATGGCTGTTTACAGAGTTGGGGTATCAGCATCATCCTAGTTGCTCTACAAACAGCTAAGTAGACTATGTAGGAGAAACTGATGGAAGATTTACAACAAAGTATGTCCTCTCTCAGGTAGTCTGTTGTTATTACATGGTTGGTTAATAGCTACTTGTGGCCTCAAACATCATCCAGACAGGCAGCGACGTGAACTACATCTCTCTGGAAACCTGACCACAACACACAGGATTTATGGGATGTGGGACAGAAACATGTCCACTTCCCATTACAGCCTTCCTGCTGCACCACACCAGTCCAGGTAGTCGTACCTAACACAGCCATGTTGGTCTTTTCAGCTAAACAGTCAAATGGTCCATGGTAATAACTTCATAACACCTACCTACCCACAGTTGATCTTCTTGGAAAGTGAAAGGAAGCAAAAGGAGAACATGAGGGGTTTGGTTAGATAAAGAAAGTAACAGGAGAGGAGAGAGGAGAACATGAGGGGTTTGGTTAGATAAAGAAAGTAACAGGAGAGGAGAGAGGAGAATATGAGGGGTTTGGTTAGATAAAGAAAGTAACAGGAGAGGAGAGAGGAGAATATGAGGGGTTTGGTTAGATAAAGAAAGTAACAGGAGAGGAGAGAGGAGAACATGAGGGGTTTGGTTAGATAAAGAAAGTAACAGGAGAGGAGAGAGGAGAATATGAGGGGTTTGGTTAGATAAAGAAAGTAACAGGAGAGGGGAGAGGAGAATACGAGGGGTTTGGTTAGATAAAGAAAGTAAGAGAAGAGGAGAAGAGGTGAGAGGAGGTGCCACTCACCCATTAAACTGTTCTTTGATCTGGTCGACCACCACACCCTGGGCTTCCAACAGGCCCCGCCTCTGTCCTATGGCCACCTCACAGGCATTGGCATTGGAGTACAGGTTTATTGGCGTGTTATAGCAAGAGGACTGCGGAGCACCGGGATTGGAGGAGGGGGCTGTCACTCTGGCCGGGGAGGATGAGGAAGAAGAGGAGGGAGTGGAGGAGGGGGTGGTGAAGGGGAACGGCCAGAGCCGGGTCTGGGGGTGGGGCCGAGCTAGGTGGGGCTGGGGAGCGGGAGCGGCTAGCTAGTGGGAAGGGAGGCTGGGGCTGCTGGGAGGAGGGGCGGCGGGGGTGAAAGCAGACGATGCAGAGGGGATGGAGGCCACCTTTGGGGCGGTCAGGGAGGAAGTGACTGCACCCACATTGCTGCCCCCGCCAAAGGGGCGGGCCGTCTTGTTGTAGGCAGCACCGGGTTGGGGGGAGGGGCTGGTGAAGGGCGGAGCTGGATGGGTGATTGGCACAGGCTTAATGATCTCCAGTGGCTCGTCCTATAGGGAGGTGAGGACACACATGCACGACACTCACACACTGCAAACCACACAGCAAACTCATACAGCAAACTCATACAGAAAACTCACCCAGCAAACCACACAGCAACCTCCTACAGAAAACTCCTACAGGGAAATGCTCCCCAGCAGTATGGTATGTGCCTCAGAGCTGTCAGCAGCATATAGTGTTGCATAATGCTCATAACAGCCAATCACAACGTGCTGTAACATTGTCTCAGAAGGTCACAATGAGCAGGCTCAAACAAATGATCCTGGTAACTGGTAATACACCCATTAAAAACGAATAATCATTATCAGAATCCATTCATCCTGTTTATATGTGATTCATTCACTGGAGTGTACTTACCTTTGGTGTATCAGCCTTGGGAACACTGGAAGCTCTGTGAAGACAGAAAACACATCATGAGGAAGCTTATTTTCCTCTGTAGGAACAAGGTAAGGCAGTAAAGGAGCAGCACACCATCACAGTATATGGCCCATCTATTAAGATGTGTGTATCTATGTAAACACTAGCTACTGTATAGTCTCCCTGACAACCAAGTGTCACAACAAACCTCAATGGTACATGCAGGTAATACTGGGACAGATGGATGAAGAAACCATTTGTCAGGCTTGACTGAACAGTAACTCTCTCCTTATGGACAGTAACTCTCTCCTTATGGACAGTAACTCTCTCCTTATGGACAGTAACACTCTCCTTATGGACAGTAACTCTCTCCTTATGGACAGTAACTCTCTCCTTATGGACAGTAACACTCTCCTTATGGACAGTAACACTCTCCTTATGGACAGTAACTCTCTCCTTATGGACAGTAACACTCTCCTTATGGACAGTATGGACAGTAACTCTCTCCTTATGGACAGTAACTCTCTCCTTATGGACAGTAACTCTCTCCTTATGGACAGTAACCCTCTCCTCTCTCTTATGGACAGTAACTTATGGACAGTAACTCTCTCCTTATGGACAGTAACCTCTCTCTCCTTATGGACAGTAACCCTCTCCTTATGGACAGTAACTCTCTCCTTATGGACAGTAACTCTCTCCTTATGGACAGTAACCTCTCCTTATGGACAGTAACTCTCTCCTTATGGACAGTAACTCTCTCCTTATGGACAGTAACTCTCTCCTTATGGACAGTAACTCTCTCCTTATGGACAGTAACACTCTCCTTATGGACAGTAACTCTCTCCTTATGGACAGTAACTCTCTCCTTATGGACAGTAACACTCTCCTTATGGACAGTAACTCTCTCCTTATGGACAGTAACTCTCTCCTTATGGACAGTAACACTCTCTCCTCTCCTTATGGACAGTAACTCTCTCCTTATGGACAGTAACTCTCTCCTTATGGACAGTAACTCTCTCCTTATGGACAGTAACTCTCTCCTTATGGACAGTAACTCTCTCCTTATGGACAGTAACTCTCTCCTTATGGACAGTAACTCTCTCCTTATGGACAGTAACTCTCTCCTTATGGACAGTAACACTCTCTCTCCTTATGGACAGTAAACTCTCCTTATGGACAGTGGAACTCTCTCCTTATGGACAGTAACAGTAACTCTCTCCTTATGGACAGTAACTCTCTCCTTATGGACAGTAACACTGGACAGTCTCCTTATGGACAGTAACTCTCTCCTTATGGACAGTAACTCTCTCCTTATGGACTCTCTCCTTATGGACAGTATGGACAGTAACTCTCCTTATGGACAGTAACTCTCCTTATGGACAGTAACTCTCTCTATGGACAGTAACCTCTCCTTATGGACCTCTCCTTATGGACAGTAACTCTCTCCTTATGGACAGTAACAGTAACTCTCTCCTTATGGACAGTCTCTCCTTATGGACAGTAACTCTCTCCTTATGGACAGTAACTCTCTCCTTATGGACAGTAACTCTCTCCTTATGGACAGTCTCCTCCTTATGGACAGTAACTCTCTCCTTATGGACAGTAACACTCTCCTTATGGACAGTAACTCTCTCCTTATGGACAGTAACCCTCTCCTTATGGACAGTAACTCTCTCCTTATGGACAGTAACTCTCCTTATGGACAGTAACTCTCTCCTTATGGACAGTAACCCTCTCCTTATGGACAGTAACTCTCTCCTTATGGACAGTAACCCTCTCCTTATGGACAGTAACTCTCTCCTTATGGACAGTAACTCTCTCCTTATGGACAGTAACACTCTCCTTATGGACAGTAACTCTCTCCTTATGGACAGTAACTCTCTCCTTATGGACAGTAACTCTCACCTCTCCTTATGGACAGTAACTCTCTCCTTATGGACTTATGGACAGTAACTCTCTCCTTATGGACAGTAACTCTCTCCTTATGGACAGTAACACTCTCCTTATGGACAGTAACTCTCTCCTTATGGACAGTAACTCTCTCCTTATGGACAGTAACACTCTCCTTATGGACAGTAACTCTCTCCTTATGGACAGTAACTCTCTCCTTATGGACAGTAACACTCTCCTTATGGACAGTAACTCTCTCCTTATGGACAGTAACTTATGGACAGTAACTCTCTCCTTATGGACAGTAACTCTCTCCTTATGGACAGTAACTCTCTCCTTATGGACAGTAACTCTCTCCTTATGGACAGTAACTCCTTATGGACAGTAATGGACAGTAACTCTCTCCTTATGGACAGTAACTCTCTCCTTATGGACAGTAACCCTCTCCTTATGGACAGTAACTCTCTCCTTATGGACAGTAACCCTCTCCTTATGGACAGTAACTCTCTCCTTATGGACAGTAACTCTCTCCTTATGGACAGGACAGTAACAGTCTCTCCTTATGGACAGTAACTCTCTCCTTATGGACAGTAACCCTCTCCTTATGGACAGTAACCCTCTCCTTATGGACAGTCTCCTTATGGACAGTAACTCTCTCCTTATGGACAGTAACCCTCTCCTTATGGACAGTAACTCTCTCCTTATGGACAGTAACCCTCTCCTTATGGACAGTAACTCTCTCCTTATGGACAGTAACTCTCCTTATGGACAGTAACACTCTCCTTATGGACAGTAACTCTCTCCTTATGGACAGTAACACTCTCCTTATGGACAGTAACTCTCTCCTTATGGACAGTAACACTCTCCTTATGGACAGTAACTCTCTCCTTATGGACAGTAACCCTCTCCTTATGGACAGTAACTCTCTCCTTATGGACAGTAACTCTCTCCTTATGGACAGTAACTCTCTCCTTATGGACAGTAACCCTCTTCTTATGGACAGTAACTCTCTCCTTATGGACAGTAACCCTCTCCTTATGGACAGTAACTCTCTCCTTATGGACAGTAACTCTCTCCTTATGGACAGTAACACTCTCCTTATGGACAGTAACTCTCTCCTTATGGACAGTAACTCTCTCCTTATGGACAGTAACTCTCTCCTTATGGACAGTAACTCTCTCCTTATGGACAGTAACTCTCCTTATGGACAGTAACCCTCTCCTTATGGACAGTAACTCTCTCCTTATGGACAGTAACCCTTATGGACAGTAACTCTCTCCTTATGGACAGTAACCTCTCCTTATGGACAGTAACCCTCTCCTTATGGACAGTAACTCTCTCCTTATGGACAGTAACTCTCTCCTTATGGACAGTAACTCTCTCCTTATGGACAGTAACTCTCTCCTTATGGACAGTAACCTCTCCTTATGGACAGTAACTCTCTCCTTATGGACAGTAACTCTCTCCTTATGGACAGTAACCCTCTCCTTATGGACAGTAACTCTCTCCTTATGGACAGTAACCCTCTCCTTATGGACAGTAACTCTCTCCTGGACAGTAACTCTCTCCTTATGGACAGTAACCCTCTCCTTATGGACAGTAACCCTCTCCTTATGGACAGTAACCTCTCCTTATGGACAGTAACCTCTCCTTATGGACAGTAACTCTCTCCTTATGGACAGTAACCCTCTCCTTATGGACAGTAACCCTCTCCTTATGGACAGTAACTCTCTCCTTATGGACAGTAACTCTCTCCTTATGGACAGTAACTCTCTCCTTATGGACAGTAACCCTCTCCTTATGGACAGTAACTCTCTCCTTATGGACAGTAACACTCTCCTTATGGACAGTAACACTCTCCTTATGGACAGTAACCCTCTCCTTATGGACAGTAACTCTCTCCTTATGGACAGTAACCCTCTCCTTACGGAGGAACATTGTAGAGGGATGGGAGAGGAAGACAGAGAGGGAGCAGGAGATAGAACAAGAGAGAGTGGAGGGGGAGGGGGGATGGAGGGAGAGAAAACAGGTGAGATGAGTAAAGGAAAACTCAAGAGTAAAACCTGTAAATAGAGTGAATATTGAGATTAGACACACTATCAAACTGGCTACTGGCTCCACTACAACGCCTGTCTGTATTTGGCCCATAGTTCAATTCCACAGAGTCAGCCAGACATAGAGCAGCATGGTGGTAGAGACATGTGGGAAAACATAATACTATATTACTCTGTTTTGTTTCCCTAACGCCTGCTAGATTTACTAAGGATCCTTATTTTCACTCAATCATCCACCCATCCACTCAGCAGTCCAAGACACTATCTCTCCTCTGTGTGAGACTCCATCTCTGTGTACAGGGCTACAGGCCCAAACAGTGTAGAAGACCTCAGATTTATGCTCATGATCAAACCAGCTGCAGGAATTTTTTCTCCGTAGGAAAAGAAAGGTGGTCCTGTTGTTCATACTGCTGCAAACAAACACACTGTTTAGGGATGGGACTTACAGTGGCTACCAGGAAGTGAACCAAAAACGATCTACTCTCTCTATCCACAAGGACTATCTGTATTTTCCTTCCATATATTGTCTCTCTGAGGAGCAGAGAGCATGTAGCCTAATGAAGGAAAACAACATGCATATCAACTATGCAAAACATAATGTGAGGTGTGAGAATGCTATTCATTGACTATAGCTCAGGGTTTAACACCATAGTGCCCTCAAAGCTCATCACTAAGCTAAGGACCCTGGAACTAAACCCCTCCCTCTGCAACTGGATCCTGGACTTCCTGACGGGCCGCCCCCAGGTGGTGAGGATAGGTAGCAACACATCTGCCACACTGATCCTCAACACTGGAGCAACTCAGGGGTGTGTGCTCAGTCCCCTCCTGTACTCCCTGTTCACCCACGACTGCATGGCCAGGCATGAGTCCAACACCATCATTAACTTTGCAGATGACACAACAGTAGTAGCCCTGATAACCGACAACGACGAGACAGCCTATAGGGAGGAAGTCAGAGACCTGGCCGGGTGGTGCCAGAATAACAACCTCTCCCTCAACGTAACCAAGACTAAGAAGATTGTTGTGGACTACAGGGAAAGGAGGACCGAGCATGCCCCCATTCTCATCGACGGGGCTGTAGAGTAGCAGGTTGAGAGCTTCATGTTCCTTGGTGTCCACATGAACAACAAACTTGAATGGTACAAACACACCAAGACAGTCGTGAAGACCAAGCCTATTCCCTCTCAGGAAACTAAAAAGATTTGGCATGGGTCCTGAGATCCTCAAGAGGTTCTACAGCTGCATCACTGCCTGGTAAGGCAATTGCTCGGCCTCTGACCGCAAGGCACTACAGAGGGTAGTGCGTACAGCCCAGTACATCACTGGGGCAAAGCTTCCTGCCATCCAGGACCTCTACACCAGGTGGTGTCAGAGGAAGGACCTAAAAATTGTCAAAGACCCCAGCCGCCCCAGTCATAGACTGTTCTCTCTACTACCGCATGGCAAGCGGTACCGGAGTGCCAAGTCTAGGACAAAAGGCTTCTCAAAGGTTTTACCCCCAAGCCATAAGACACCTGAACAGGTAATCAAATGGCTACCCAGACTATCTGCACCCACCACCCGCCAACCTCTCTTTTACGCTACAGCTACTCTCTGTTCATCATATATGCATAGTCACTTTAAACATATCTACATGTACATACTACCTCAATCAGCCTGACTAACCGGTGTCTGTATGTAGCCTCGCTACTTTTATAGCCTCGCTACATTTATAGCCTCGCTACTGTATATAGCCTGTCTTTTTACTGTTGTTTTATTTCTTTACCCACCTGTTGTTCACCTAATACCTTTTTTTTGCACTATTGGTTAGAGCCTGTAAGTAAGCATTTCACCTGTTGTATTCAGTGCACGTGACAAATACTTTGATTTGATTTGATTAATTCCAAGAAAGGTAAGCACTCTCTCTCTCGCCCTCTCTCCCTCCCTCTCTTTCTCCTTCCTCTCTCCCTCCCTCTTTCTCCTTCTTCCCTCCCTCCCTCTCTTTCTCCTTCCTCTCTCTCTCCCTCCCTCTTTCTCCTTCTTCTCTCTCGCCCTCTCTCCCTCCCTCTCTTTCTCCTTCCTCTCTCCCTCCCTCTTTCTCCTTCTTCTCTCTCTCCCTTCCTCTCTTTCTCCTTCCTCTCTCCCTCCCTCTTTCTCCTTCTTCCCTCCCTCCCTCTCTCCCTCACTCTCTTTCTCCTTCCTCTCTCCCTCCCTCTTTCTCCTTCTTCTCTCTCTCCCTTCCTCTCTTTCTCCTTCCTCTCTCCCTCCCTCTTTCTCCTTCTTTCCCTCCCCCTCTCCCTCACTCTCTTTCTCCTTCCTCTCTCCCTCCCTCTTTCCCTCTTTCTCCTTATTCTCTCTTTCGCCCTCTCTCCCTCCCTCTTTCTTCTCCTTCCTCTCTGCCTCCTCTCTTTCTCTTCCTCTTCCTCCCTCTTTCCTCCCTCCCTCTCCCTCCCTCCCTTTCTCCTTCTTCTCTCTCTCCCTCTCTCTCTCCCTCTCTTTCCCTTCTTTCTCTTCCCTCCCTCCCTCTCTTTCTCCTTCCTCTCTTTCTCCTTATTCTCTGTCTTCCTCTCTCCCTCCCTCTCTTTCTCCTTCCTCTCTCCCTCCCTCTCTTTCTCCTTCCTCTCTCCCTCCCTCTCTTTCTCCTTCCTCTCTCCCTCCCTCTCTTTCTCCCTCCTCAATCCCTCTTTCTCTCCTCCAGCTGTTTCTTGTCCTTCATCCATGGCATGGACCCTTCAAAACCTTAGTCTGCTGGACACAGTCAGTCTAGACTCAGGTTCATGTTTTCTCATTAATGTCCATTAAGTCTCAGTCCCAGCCTCTCATCTGGCATCATAAACAACTGTGTTCTCAGCCTCTGACAGCCTCTGACAGCCTCTGACAGCCCCTGACAGCATCTGACAGCATCTGACAGCCTTTGACAGCCTTTGACAGCCAGACAATGTGTTCCTTCTTCCTCATTAAGCCAAAGTGACTCAGCAGAACAGAATGGTCTCTTCCAGAACATGCCCCATGTTCTCTGGCATTCTGTCTGTCACATTCTTCCATATTAGGAAGGGTTTAGGACAGTCTCACGGTCCTGTTCCTCACTGAGTTGAAGCCTTCCGACTAAGAGCATGCTCACTGGGGGAGTATCCAGCCCCACCCTGCCACATATGTATGCAATTCTTATTTTGAAAAATACTATACCCACACTGGCGGCTAAATATTTTCCCATGTACATATGAGCATATTTTCCCATGTACATATGAGCATATTTTCCCAGGTACATATGAGCATATTTTCCCATGTACATATGAGCATATTTGCCCATGTACATATGAGCATATTTTCCCATGTACATATGAGCATATTTTCCCATGTACATATGAGCATATTTTCCCATGTACATATGAGCATATTTTCCCATGTACATATGAGCATATTTTCCCATGTACATATGAGCATATTTTCCCATGTACATATGAGCATATTTTCCCAGGTACATATGAGCATATTTTCCCAGGTACATATGAGCATAGCATTTTCCCATGTACATATGAGCATATTTTCCCAGGTACATATGAGCATATTTTCCCATGTACATATGAGCATATTTTCCCAGGTACATATGAGCATATTTTCCCAGGTACATATGAGCATATTTTCCCAGGTACATATGAGCATATTTTCCCAGGTACATATGAGCATATTTTCCCATGTACATATGAGCATATTTTCCCATGTACATATGAGCATATTTTCCCAGGTACATATGAGCATATTTTCCCATGTACATATGAGCATATTTGCCCATGTACATATGAGCATATTTTCCCATGTACATATGAGCATATTTTCCCAGGTACATATGAGCATATTTTCCCATGTACATATGAGCATATTTGCCCAGGTACATATGAGCATATTTTCCCAGGTACATATGAGCATATTTTCCCAGGTACATATGAGCATATTTGCCCAGGTACATATGAGCACGTGAGGAAAGCATCACACTTACAAAGTGCAAACATTACAGGATAGGGATGGGCTTATGGATCAAACAGTCTGTGCAATTACAAACAAAATATAGTCCATAACACTGTGTATCTGCCATCGGTAAGCCTTAGAGAGGCTCCAGGGTGGAAACTCCATCCTCCCTTCTCTGTGTCTCTGTTCCCAGAGCTGACAGAACAAACACAGGCCACGGTGGAACCCCCATCCTCCCTTCTCTGTGTCTCTGTTCCCAGAGCTGACAGAACAAACACAGGCCAGGGTGGAACCCCCAACCTCCGTTCTCTGTGTCTCTGTTCCCAGAGCTGACAGAACAAACACAGGCCAGGGTGGAACCCCCAACCTCCCTTCTCTGTGTCTCTGTTCCCAGAGCTGACAGAACAAACACAGGCCACGGTGGAACCCCCAACCTCCGTTCTCTGTGTCTCTGTTCCCAGAGCTGACAGAACAAACACAGGCCACGGTGGTCTTGTGAACATCTGTTTAGCCCTCTGCCCTCTGTCCTCTCTCTGTAGCCAGATCCACTGCTGGGCTGTGCTGTTCAGACAGAGCGCGTGTGTGTGTGTTTGTGTACTTGTTTTCCTACATTTAAGGACCCCAATGTCCTAACAATTCACCCAAATGTCCCGTTAAGGTAGGGGGGGAAATAAGGGTTTTTGGGGTTATGGTTAGGGTGACTTTTACACTCCAAAATGTCCTAAAATGTCAGGAAAACTAAGCTGTTTGTGTGTGTGTGTGTGTGTGTGTGTGTGTGTGTGTGTGTGTGTGTGTGTGTGTGTGTGTGTGTGTGGTGTGTGTCTGGAAGAATGTGTGTGTGTGGTCGTGGATAGCTACATCTGGAAGAATGAAAGACAGGGGGAAACTGAGTGGCATGGCAGTGTGGTATGGTCTGGGGGTAGGCCTGAAAGACAGGCTCTGAGGAAACTGAGTAGCATGGCAGTGTGGTATGGTCTGGGGGTAGGCCTGAAAGACAGGCTCTGAGGAAACTGAGTGGCATGGCAGTGTGGTATGGTCTGGGGTAGGCCTGAAAGACAGGCTCTGAGGAAACTGAGTGGCATGGCAGTGTGGTATGGTCTGGGGGTAGGCCTGAAAGACAGGCTCTGAGGAAACTGAGTGGCATGGCAGTGTGGTATGGTCTGGGGGTAGGCCTGAAAGACAGGCTCTGAGGAAACTGAGTGGCATGGCAGTGTGGTATGGTCTGGGGGTAGGCCTGAAAGACAGGCTCTGAGGATTCTGAATGAGTAAGCCTGCTGTTGTCCAGGACCTGAATTAATTCATTATACACATATCCTGTAAGTAACCTCAGTAGATGTGATCAAACGTCACAGATTGATGATATACAGTGTATATTCAGACCCCTTGACTTTTTCCACATTTTGTTACGTTACAGCCTTATTAAAAAATGTACATTAAAAAAATCATTATCAATATTAAAAAAGCAAAACCAGGTTTTTAGAAATATGTGCTAATTTATAAAAAATGTAATTCTGAAATATCACATTTACATAAGTATTCAGACCCTTTACTCGGTACTTTGTTGAAGCACCTTTGGCAGTGCTTACAGCCTCGAGTCTTCTTGGGTATGACACTACAAGCTTGGCACACCTGTATTTGGGGAGTTTCCCCCATTCTTCTCTGCAGATCCTCAGCTCTGTCAGGTTGGATGGGGAGTGTTGCTGCACACCTACTTTCAGGTCTCTCCAGAGATGTTGGATCGGGTTCAAGTCCAGGCTCTGGCTGGGCCACTCAAGGACATTCAGAGACTTGTCCCGAAGCCACTCCTGAGTTGTCTTGGCTGTGTGCTTAGGGTCATTGTCCTGTTGGAAGGTGAACCTTCGCCCCATTCTGAGGTCCTGATCACTCTGGAGCAGGTTTTCATCAAGGATCTCTCTGTACTTTGCTCTGTTCATCTGTCCCTCGATACTGACTAGTCTCCCAGTCCCTGCCGCTGAAAAACATCCTCACAGCCTGATGCTGCCAACACTATGCTTCACCATAGGGATGGTGCCAGGTTTCCTGTCACATTGACATATGTTATGACTCAAGGAGCCATGCAGTTCTGATTTATTGGGATCTTTTCCAGAGAAGTCTAGACATTCACAGAAAATATGAAACTGTGTTTTTCTGAATCAAATCCTCGAGGGCTATCCTTAAAAGTCATGTCACTGAGGTTTCAAAAGTCAATCGGTCACTGAGAAAAACGACCATTCAAATCACAAAAAAAATTCCTGTTAAATTCAAGGTGTGTGATCCAATTTTGTCTGCTGATATAGCACATAACTACAATAAAGGTCTATCCGGTCATTAGTCAGTAAGGATGACTTCCCCCTGCTGAGAGGAGCATGGTTGCAATCAGAAGAGAAGGCCCTTAGTTGTCCTCTCCCTGCTCACATAGAGAGCCTCATTCAGCTTGCCTGCATCCCTGTTCCACTCGCATAAACACAATTTAGTCCAGGAATCCACCTCTCAATGTATTCCACCCAATGTAATCAGGATGCTTCGTCTCATTTGATTCCAGCCAGAGGTTTAATTCATATTAAATAGAACCTTAACGGTCACAATGATTTGGTATGTTGACGGTTAATGAGCATGAAAACTACTATTTCGAAGAGGAAAGACGTTCAGCTTCTGTGACTCCCTCAGCTCATCAAGGTCACATTAGCTTAATCATAAGGGTGTGGTTCAAACGACACGTTGTTTACATACATGAAGCTAATGTCGTTTAGTACGGTGCTTTATTTTTCACAGGCTGAGAAAGAGATAGGAAGACAACGAGGTCTGTGAATGAATAGGCTGGTAGGAAACTGGAACACACACACACTCCTGCAGGATAAGGAGATTGGAAGACAACGAGGTCTGTGAATGAATAGGCTGGTAGGAAACTGGAACACACACACACACTCCTGCAGGATAAGGAGATTGGAAGACAACGAGGTCTGTGAATGAATAGGCTGGTAGGAAACTGGAACACACACACACACTCCTGCAGGATAAGGAGATTGGAAGACAACGAGGTCTGTGAATGAATAGGCTGGTAGGAAACTGGAACACACACACACACTCCTGCAGGATAAGGAGATTGGAAGACAACGAGGTCTGTGAATGAATAGGCTGGTAGGAAACTGGAACACACACACACACTCCTGCAGGATAAGGAGATTGGAAGACAACAAGGTCTGTGAATGAATAGGCTGGTAGGAAACTGGAACACACACACACTCCTGCAGGACAAGGAGATTGGAAGAATGAGCCTGAGGGCAAAGTAGACTGACGCATTTACCCCGTGTCAGTCTTTCTTTCTGTCTGAGCCAAGAGCAACAGTCTGGCACATGGCATCTGACTGAGTGATGGAGAGACTGCTAACACAAGGCCCAGCTCTCTCAGCACCAGGACACAATGTGACCTCACACACACACACACACACACACACAAGCAGATGTTACTAAAAGGTCATCTGGAACAGCTTGGCCAATCTCGGCCAGTAACTGTAATTTAATATAAGACAAACTCTCCCTTCCAGCGCATTAGAAGCAATCGCAACCATTACACAGACAACTTGGACCACTCCGATGCAATATGGGTCCCACAGCACAATCAGTCCGTCTACACCTGACAGTTTACAACAGAGACAGGTAACTAACTACATGTAATAAATACAACATTTCCAGGCCGAAACATAGACTTCCAGGTTAATTATCAGGAGAATAAAGATTAAGTAGCAAAAAAACAGATGGTTTTAATATAATTGAATATTATTGCACAATAAGACATGCTCAATACATTATGAGGTTTATTAAGGAGTTTATAATGGTGCTCATGCCTGAATGCTCCCAGCTGGAAACTAACAATATGAACATGATGTTATCAGAAATACTCAAAGAAGGTCAACATGACTTTTAAAGATTAAGAGGAAAAGCACGGCCACAGAAGAGAAACTCTGAAAAGTAAAAGTATGGAAAATACTGTCTCTCTCAAAATGTTCTTTCTAGAAATAGACATAATTTCCTCAGTTCAAGTTAAATGAGTCTCATTTCAGAGTGGGACCATGTCCAAAGTAGTGAACAGCCCCAGCAGACTGACCCCTCTCACCCTCTCCCTCCTCCACTCAACATCTGGCCACGGCCAGGCATTAAAGCATGAGCTCCGTATCACATTATAATGTCCTTTCCCTCACCCCCTCAACCCTACCCCCTTCACACAGCAGCTTCAGTCTACCAAGGAAACACTGGCCGTCTGTGTCTGGTTCGGAGCTTCCTCTCTTCTCCCCCTGTCTAATAGAGCTGCTAGCTAGCGTACGGCTGACTGGCTGCTGTGTAAATAGCAGGCCTGACTATACTGTGACAGTGGACAAGCTGTACCAGCGGAAGAGAGCAGCACAGCAGGTGGACATGTGCTACATGACGCTGGAGGTCGCAGATGATTTACACACAAAACTGAAAGGCTGATTGGCCAGTCAAAAGCTATTCTGTACATTGAAAGAGAGGCCACAGAAACCCTATCTAACTTCATAGATGAGAGGACAAGACACAGAGGCCCTATCTAACTTCATAGATGAGAGGACAAGACACAGAGGCCCTATCTAACTTCATAGATGAGAGGACAAGACACAGAGGCCTAGTCTACCTCAGTAAAGTATAAGCCAACTGACAGACACAAAGATTTGGTCCCATTGCTGCCGTTTACTCCTCGATTCATCTCTCTCAAAAATTGTATTTCTCTTTTTTCACATTGAACTAACATCTGAGCTAAGGGAGCACAAAAAGAGAGAAGAAAAGAGGCATGTGTGTATATGAACCAAACAGACAGCATGAAGACAGGTAAAAGACAAGCTGTGTGCTTTGATATATTTTATATGTTGAAACTGTTGGTAAATGCCATTTCCACTTGACTGTTTCTCTGTGTTGTGTTGTGAGCTACAGTGAGCTGATGAGAGAGTGAGAGGCCAGTCTGTACTGATAGGCCTGAGAGCAGACTGGGATTGAAACTGACAGAGAAACACAGGGGTTATACACTGAAGCCTTTCAAACCGCTCCTAACACACAGCACTGTCAAAACACAGCCCCAAAGCTGTAAGGTTCCAAATTGTGAAATGATTTGTGCACACTGACACATTTATTCTCTCTCTCTCTCTCTCTCTCTCTCTCTCTCTCTCTCTCTCTCTCTCTCTCTCTCTCTCATCATCACCCTCTCTCTCACCATCACCCTCTCTCTCTCTCTCTCATCCCTTTAGAGAACATGAGAGGATCTGACATTTTTGTTCTTTGAGGTTTTGGATCCAGGTGCACCAGCCACATTATCAGGAGGAGCTGTGTTTTACTGCACTGTGTTGCATATTTCCATGACAATAAATAAACATCGATTATCATAGTTTCCTCAGGCTCCCTTCCACACCCTCCTTGCAGAACTCACTGTCAGCTCTCTCTCAACCATAGGAAGACATTTCCATATTTGTATTTATTTAACCTTTATTTAACTAGGCAAGTCAGTTAATTTAGAACAAATTCTTATTTACGATGACGGCCTACCAAAAGGCAAAAGGTCTCCTGCGGGGGCTGGGATTAAAAATAAAAAATGAACACAATATAAATATAGGACAAAACACACATCACAACAAGAGAGACAACACAACACTACATAAAGAGACCTAAGACAATAACACAGCATGGTAGCAACACAACATAACAACACCATGGTAGCAACACAACATGGTAGCAGAACAAAACATGGTACAAACATTATTGGGCACAGACAACAGCACAGAGGGCAAGAAGGTAGAGACAACAATACATCACACAAAGCAGCCACAACTGTCAGTAATGTCCATGATTGAGTCTTTGAATGAAGAGATTGAGATAAAACTGTCTAGTTTGAGTGTTTGTTGCATCTCGTTCCAGTCGCTAGCTGCATCGAACTGAAAAGAGGAGCGGCCCAGGGATGTGTGTGTATTGGGGACCTTTAACAGAATGTGACTAGCAGAACTGGTGTTGTATGTGGAAGATGAGGTCTGCAGTAGATATCTCAGATAGGGGGGAGTGAGGCCTAAGAGGGTTTTATAAATAAGCATCAACCAGTGGGTCTTGCGACGGGTATATAGAGATGACCAGTTTACAGAGGAGTATAGAGTGCAGTGATGTGTCCTATAAGGAGCATTGCTGGCAAATCTGATGGCCGAATGGTAAAGATATATACAAGTGAAGCAGAATGAGATGTGTTGTAAAGTGACATGTTGTCACTACAATCAAGCACACAGTCTTGATCAGCCAGTTTGTGCTTATGAATAGGTTCTCAGCTTTTAAAAGCCCAAACTCGGTCAGTCTTCCACAAACCGTATTTAGCCTATTGTGGGTTGTGAAATCCTTGATCTCATCAAAACAGGAAAGGGCAATGACATCAACAGTGCCATTATTGTAGACAGTAGATGTTACTGTATATTGGCACAGTACAGTTATACAGCACACATGCTACTAAACTGACAAGAAGAGTAACAGTTAAGGCAAAAAGAATAACGTACGAGAAATAAGACGCAAAGCACCTGTTGTTTCATACACACAGAATGGTTCAAATATATACCATCCCCATAAGGTGTTTCAGAGGGGTGAAATCATAGACCAGTCTACCCTTCCCACTTATCCCTATGTCATTAAACTTTCAGCCAGACCATTACTGCCAGGGCCCACCCCTGCTACTCTCTCTTTTTCTTTCACACTGAGCCAGTGTCTGCCTGTCTGTCTGTCTGTCTGTCTGTCTGTCTGTCTGTCTGTCTGTCACATCCACCTCCAGAGTAGTGTCTGTCTGTCTGTCTGTCTGTCACATCCACCTCCAGAGTAGTGTCTGTCTGTCTGTCCATCACATCCACCTCCAGAGTAGTGTCTGTCTTTCTGTCTGTCTGCCACATCCACCTCCAGAGTAGTGTCTGTCTGTCTGTCTGTCACATCCACCTCCAGAGAAGTGTCTGTCTGTCTGTCTGTCACATCCACCTCCAGAGTAGTGTCTGTCTGTCTGTCACATCCACCTCCAGAGAAGTGTCTGTCTGTCTGTCTGTCTGTCTGTCTGTCTGTCTGTCTGTCTGTCTGTCTGTCTGTCTGTCTGTCTGTCTGTCTGTCTGTCTGTCTGTCTGTCTGTCTGTCTGTCACATCCACCTCCAGAGTAGTGTCTGTCTGTCTGTCTGTCTGTCTGTCTGTCACATCCACCTCCAGAGTAGTGTCTGTCTGTCTGTCTGTCACATCCACCTCCAGAGAAGTGTCTGTCTGTCTGTCTGTCTGTCTGTCTGTCTGTCTGTCTGTCTGTCTGTCTGTCTGTCTGTCTGTCTGTCACATCCACCTCCAGAGTAGTGTCTGTCTGTCTGTCTGTCTGTCTGTCTGTCTGTCTGTCTGTCTGTCTGTCTGTCTGTCTGTCTGTCTGTCTGTCTGTCTGTCACATCCACCTCCAGAGTAGTGTCTGTCTGTCTGTCTGTTTTTTGGATATTTACAATATAAAAATAAATACAAATGAGAATCAAAATTGTCAACGGGACAACAGTAACAACAATAACCAAGGGTCAAAATAAGCATACATTGAACAATAACAATAAGCATAAGGTAGAATACATTGTCCCTCAACTTATGGCAGGCAGCAATGTAGTGTGCTGCCAACCCACAGCTCTCTGCCTCCTCCCCCAACAGGACGGGTAGCCTATCCTCATCAGAGAGGTCTTTGAAACCTTGAATAAGGGTTTTAAATTTGGGGAATTGTTTTATATTTTTGACATTTTGTCAGGAAATGCAGCTCCGTCTCAGGTTCTGCTGAGGTGCAGTGGTTGCACAGCCTTTCCTCTACAGGGAGCCAGGTTTTCCTGTGTCTACCCTTCTCAATGGCAAGGCTGTGCTCACTGAGCCTGTACTTTGTCAAGGTTTTTCTAATGTTTTGATCAGTAACCATGGTCAAATATTTAGCCATGGTGTACTGTCGATTTAGGAACAGATAGCACTACATTTTGCTTTGTGCTTGTGTTTCCCAATAAGTAATATAGTTTTGTTTTGACTTTTTTTGTTACCTCTCTCTCCCTCTCCCTTTCCCTCTCTCTCAATCTGTGGCAATAAATAAACATCAATTATCATAGTTTCCTCAGGCTCCTTTCCACACCCTCCTTGCAGAACTCATTGTGTTAGTTCTCTCTCTCAACCCTGGGAAGACATTTCCATACAAGCGAAGCAGACAGAGATGTGTTGTAAAGTGACTGGTTGTCATTACGATCACAGCACACATTAGGCATGATCGGCCAGTTTGTGCTTATGAATATGTTCTCTTTTTTTAACAGCCCAAGCCTGGATGGGAAACCTGTTTTTCTTTTCTGAGGAATTTCTGACAGAGAGGGTCACCGCAACTTGAGCAGAAACCCACTAATCGGGTGGTCTCCAAGTGTAACCAGTCAATCTAAGAAGAAAATCATGCATAATCTCACTGTAGCTTACTTTGAGATACCCTCACAGTCGAACTAGAGCTAGGTCTGTACATGCTCTCCATCACTCTGCTGATACGTGGAAATACTCTCTCTCAAACCCTCGAGCCATGGACATGAACTGCTAACACGAGACAAGAGGTTAAAGCGTTCTTGGATACCCAGTTGCTATCACCTCGTAAAGTCTGCTAATCAAAGTGGCATGCTAGCCTAGCTCCTAGCCTCCCTAGTTAGGGTTAGCGTGTGCTGCTCTGTGGCTCAGGGGGTGTGGGGAGGCTGGTAAGCAGCTGAAGTGACAAAGGGGAGGTGTTGAGTGATGGAAAGAATACATCTGGCAGAGGATAACTGATGGATATAAAGTGGTGGTTTCTCCAGCATGGGATGAACACAGCAGTGTGGATGATACTGGTTTCTCTCTCAGAAGAAAAAGGGGCTAACCTCTATGTCCTCACCCAAACTAGCCTTTATCATCCAGTCAGATCTGAGCTGCCTGAAATAGATAATAAGATGATAGTTGGAGCTGTATAATTAGATTTCAGTGCAGCCTTTGATGTTATTGATCATTATGTGTGATTGAAAAAACTCACTTGATATGGCTTTACATCACCTGCCAACAGACAGTTGGAGAGTTATTTATCCAATAGAACTCAATGTAAGTTTCTCTAACAACAGATATGTACAGTGCGGTATCCATCAGGGCAGTTGCCTTGGGACGTTACTCTTCTCTATTTTTACAAATGATTTGCCACTTATCTTACAAGAAGACTCAAGGCTGTAATCGCTGCCAAAGGTACTTCAACAAAGTACTGAGTAAAGGGTCTGAACACTAATGTAAATGTTATATTTTTTTTATTTTGAATACATTTGCTAAAATTTCTATAAACCTGGCTTTGCTTTGTCATTATGGGGTATTGTGTGTAGATTGATGAGGGGGAAAAAAACGATTGAATACATTTTAGAATAACTGTAACGTAACAAAATGTGGAAAAACTGAAGGGGTCTGAATACTTTCCGAATGCACTGTATTTGTACGCTTTGTGTGGACCCCAGGAAGAGTAACTGCTGCATGTGCAGTAGCTACTGGGGATCCTAATCAACTAAACTAAGCCTCTTTGATCAATGGTAGAACAACACATTGCATGACAAAGAAAGAACTTTAAACCCAATAATCTGTCTCCTCGCTATAACATGTTTTCCTAAAGTAGACTCATTCATAGAGCCCTGAACCATAAATGTATTCTGTCTCCTCACTATAACATGTTTTCCTAAAGTAGACTCATTCATAGAGCCCTGAACCATAAATGTATTCTGTCTCCTCTAAAGTAGACTCATTCTATAACATGTATTTTTCCTAACATGTAGACTCATTCATAGAGCCCTGAACCATAAATGTATTCTGTCTCCTCGCTATAACATGTTTTCCTAAAGTAGACTCATTCATAGAGCCCTGAACCATAAATGTATTCTGTCTCCTCACTATAACATGTTTTCCTAAAGTAGACTCATTCATAGAGCCCTGAACCATAAATGTATTCTGTCTCCTCACTATAACATGTTTTCCTAAAGTAGACTCATTCATAGAGCCCTGAACCATAAATGTATTCTGTCTCCTCACTATAACATGTTTTCCTAAAGTAGACTCATTCATAGAGCCCTGAACCATAAATGTATTCTGTCTCCTCACTATAACATGTTTTCCTAAAGTAGACTCATTCATAGAGCCCTGAACCATAAATGTATTCTGTCTCCTCACTATAACATGTTTTCCTAAAGTAGACTCATTCATAGAGCCCTGAACCATAAATGTATTCTGTCTCCTCACTATAACATGTTTTCCTAAAGTAGACTCATTCATAGAGCCCTGAACCATAAATGTATTCTGTCTCCTCACTATAACATGTTTTCCTAAAGTAGACTCATTCATAGAGCCCTGAACCATAAATGTATTCTGTCTCCTCACTATAACATGTTTTCCTAAAGTAGACTCATTCATAGAGCCCTGAACCATAAATGTATTCTGTCTCCTCACTATAACATGTTTTCCTAAAGTAGACTCATTCATAGAGCCCTGAACCATAAATGTATTCTGTCTCCTCACTATAACATGTTTTCCTAAAGTAGACTCATTCATAGAGCCCTGAACCATAAATGTATTCTGTCTCCTCACTATAACATGTTTTCCTAAAGTAGACTCATTCATAGAGCCCTGAACCATAAATGTATTCTGTCTCCTCACTATAACATGTTTTCCTAAAGTAGACTCATTCATAGAGCCCTGAACCATAAATGTATTCTGTCTCTCCTCACTATAACATGTTTTCCTAAAGTAGACTCATTCATAGAGCCCTGAACCATAAATGTATTCTGTCTCCTCACTATAACATGTTTTCCTAAAGTAGACTCATTCATAGAGCCCTGAACCATAAATGTATTCTGTCTCCTCACTATAACATGTTTTCCTAAAGTAGACTCATTCATAGAGCCCTGAACCATAAATGTATTCTGTCTCCTCACTATAACATGTTTTCCTAAAGTAGACTCATTCATAGAGCCCTGAACCATAAATGTATTCTGTCTCCTCTATAACACTAAAGTAGACTCATTATAACATGTTTTCCTAAAGTAGACTCATTCATAGAGCCCTGAACCATAAATGTATTCTGTCTCCTCACTATAACATGTTTTCCTAAAGTAGACTCATTCATAGAGCCCTGAACCATAAATGTATTCTGTCTCCTCACTATAACATGTTTTCCTAAAGTAGACTCATTCATAGAGCCCTGAACCATAAATGTATTCTGTCTCCTCACTATAACATGTTTTCCTAAAGTAGACTCATTCATAGAGCCCTGAACCATAAATGTATTCTGTCTCCTCACTATAACATGTTTTCCTAAAGTAGACTCATTCATAGAGCCCTGAACCATAAATGTATTCTGTCTCCTCACTATAACATGTTTTCCTAAAGTAGACTCATTCATAGAGCCCTGAACCATAAATGTATTCTGTCTCCTCACTATAACATGTTTTCCTAAAGTAGACTCATTCATAGAGCCCTGAACCATAAATGTATTCTGTCTCCTCACTATAACATGTTTTCCTAAAGTAGACTCATTCATAGAGCCCTGAACCATAAATGTATTCTGTCTCCTCACTATAACATGTTTTCCTAAAGTAGACTCATTCATAGAGCCCTGAACCATAAATGTATTCTGTCTCCTCACTATAACATGTTTTCCTAAAGTAGACTCATTCATAGAGCCCTGAACCATAAATGTATTCTGTCTCCTCACTATAACATGTTTTCCTAAAGTAGACTCATTCATAGAGCCCTGAACCATAAATGTATTCTGTCTCCTCACTATAACATGTTTTCCTAAAGTAGACTCATTCATAGAGCCCTGAACCATAAATGTATTCTGTCTCCTCACTATAACATGTTTTTTCCATTCAAAGTGACTCATTCATAGAGACTCATTCATAGAACCATAAATGTATTCTGTCTCCTCACTATAACATGTTTTCCTAAAGTAGACTCATTCATAGAGCCCTGAACCATAAATGTATTCTGTCTCCTCACTATAACATGTTTTCCTAAAGTAGACTCATTCATAGAGCCCTGAACCATAAATGTATTCTGTCTCCTCACTATAACATGTTTTCCTAAAGTAGACTCATTCATAGAGCCCTGAACCATAAATGTATTCTGTCTCCTCACTATAACATGTTTTCCTAAAGTAGACTCATTCATAGAGCCCTGAACCATAAATGTATTCTGTCTCCTCACTATAACATGTTTTCCTAAAGTAGACTCATTCATAGAGCCCTGAACCATAAATGTATTCTGTCTCCTCACTATAACATGTTTTCCTAAAGTAGACTCATTCATAGAGCCCTGAACCATAAATGTATTCTGTCTCCTCACTATAACATGTTTTCCTAAAGTAGACTCATTCATAGAGCCCTGAACCATAAATGTATTCTGTCTCCTCACTATAACATGTTTTCCTAAAGTAGACTCATTCATAGAGCCCTGAACCATAAATGTATTCTGTCTCCTCACTATAACATGTTTTCCTAAAGTAGACTCATTCATAGAGCCCTGAACCATATGCCTGAACATAAATGTATTCTGTCTCCTCACTATAACATGTTTTCCTAAAGTAGACTCATTCATAGAGCCCTAAACCATAAATGTATTCTGTCTCCTCACTATAACATGTTTTCCTAAAGTAGACTCATTCATAGAGCCCTGAACCATAAATGTATTCTGTCTCCTCACTATAACATGTTTTCCTAAAGTAGACTCATTCATAGAGCCCTGAACCATAAATGTATTCTGTCTCCTCACTATAACATGTTTTCCTAAAGTAGACTCATTCATAGAGCCCTGAACCATAAATGTATTCTGTCTCCTCACTATAACATGTTTTCCTAAAGTAGACTCATTCATAGAGCCCTGAACCATAAATGTATTCTGTCTCCTCACTATAACATGTTTTCCTAAAGTAGACTCATTCATAGAGCCCTGAACCATAAATGTATTCTGTCTCCTCACTATAACATGTTTTCCTAAAGTAGACTCATTCATAGAGCCCTGAACCATAAATGTATTCTGTCTCCTCACTATAACATGTTTTCCTAAAGTAGACTCATTCATAGAGCCCTGAACCATAAATGTATTCTGTCTCCTAAAGTAGACTCATTCTAGCCCTAACCATAAATGTTTTCACTATAACATGTTTTCCTAAAGTAGACTCATTCATAGAGCCCTGAACCATAAATGTATTCTGTCTCCTCACTATAACATGTTTTCCTAAAGTAGACTCATTCATAGAGACTCCTAGAGCCCTAAACCATAAATGTATTCTGTCTCCTCACTATAACATGTTTTCCTAAAGTAGACTCATTCATAGAGCCCTGAACCATAAATGTATTCTGTCTCCTCACTATAACATGTTTTCCTAAAGTAGACTCATTCATAGAGCCCTGAACCATAAATGTATTCTGTCTCCTCACTATAACATGTTTTCCTAAAGTAGACTCATTCATAGAGCCCTGAACCATAAATGTATTCTGTCTCCTCACTATAACATGTTTTCCTAAAGTAGACTCATTCATAGAGCCCTGAACCATAAATGTATTCTGTCTCCTCACTATAACATGTTTTCCTAAAGTAGACTCATTCATAGAGCCCTGAACCATAAATGTATTCTGTCTCCTCACTATAACATGTTTTCCTAAAGTAGACTCATTCATAGAGCCCTGAACCATAAATGTATTCTGTCTCCTCACTATAACATGTTTTCCTAAAGTAGACTCATTCATAGAGCCCTGAACCATAAATGTATTCTGTCTCCTCACTATAACATAACCCTGTAGACTATAACCTAAATAGAGAGCCCTGAACCATAAATGTATTCTGTCTCCTCACTATAACATGTTTTCCTAAAGTAGACTCATTCATAGAGCCCTGAACCATAAATGTATTCTGTCTCCTCACTATAACATGTTTTCCTAAAGTAGACTCATTCATAGAGCCCTAAACCATAAATGTATTCTGTCTCCTCACTATAACATGTTTTCCTAAAGTAGACTCATTCATAGAGCCCTGAACCATAAATGTATTCTGTCTCCTCACTATAACATGTTTTCCTAAAGTAGACTCATTCATAGAGCCCTGAACCATAAATGTATTCTGTCTCCTCACTATAACATGTTTTCCTAAAGTAGACTCATTCATAGAGCCCTAAACCATAAATGTATTCTGTCTCCTCACTATAACATGTTTTCCTAAAGTAACTCATTCATAGAGCCCTGAACCATAAATGTATTCTGTCTCCTCACTATAACACTAAAGTAGACTCATTTAGAGCCCTAAACCATAAATGTATTCTGTCTCCTCACTATAACATGTTTTCTAAAGTAGACTCATTCATAGAGCCCTAAACCATAAATGTATTCTGTCTCCTCACTATAACATGTTTTCCTAAAGTAGACTCATTCATAGAGCCCTGAACCATAAATGTATTCTGTCTCCTCACTATAACATGTTTTCCTAAAGTAGACTCATTCATAGAGCCCTGAACCATAAATGTATTCTGTCTCCTCACTATAACATGTTTTCCTAAAGTAGACATTCATTCATAAAGAGCCCTGAACCATAAATGTATTCTGTCTCCTCACTATAACATGTTTTCCTAAAGTAGACTCATTCATAGATAGAACCATAAATGTATTCTGTCTCCTCACTATAACATGTTTTCCTAAAGTAGACTCATTCATAGAGCCCTAAACCATAAATGTATTCTGTCTCCTCACTATAACATGTTTTCCTAAAGTAGACTCATTCATAGAGCCCTGAACCATAAATGTATTCTGTCTCCTCACTATAACATGTTTTCCTAAAGTAGACTCATTCATAGAGCCCTGAACCATAAATGTATTCTGTCTCCTCACTATAACATGTTTTCCTAAAGTAGACTCATTCATAGAGCCCTGAACCATAAATGTATTCTGTCTCCTCACTATAACATGTTTTCCTAAAGTAGACTCATTCATAGAGCCCTGAACCATAAATGTATTCTGTCTCCTCACTATAACATGTTTTCCTAAAGTAGACTCATTCATAGAGCCCTGAACCATAAAATTCTGTCTCCTCACTATAACATGTTTTCTGACTCATTCATAGAGCCCTGAACCATAAATGTATTCTGTCTCCTCACTATAACATGTTTTCCTAAAGTAGACTCATTCATAGAGCCCTGAACCATAAATGTATTCTGTCTCCTCACTATAACATGTTTTCCTAAAGTAGACTCATTCATAGAGCCCTGAACCATAAATGTATTCTGTCTCCTCGCTATAACATGTTTTCCTAAAGTAGACTCATTCATAGAGCCCTGAACCATAAATGTATTCTGTCTCCTCACTATAACATGTTTTCCTAAAGTAGACTCATTCATAGAGCCCTGAACCATAAATGTATTCTGTCTCCTCACTATAACATGTTTTCCTAAAGTAGACTCATTCATAGAGCCCTGAACCATAAATGTATTCTGTCTCCTCACTATAACATGTTTTCCTAAAGTAGACTCATTCATAGAGCCCTGAACCATAAATGTATTCTGTCTCCTCACTATAACATGTTTTCCTAAAGTAGACTCATTCATAGAGCCCTGAACCATAAATGTATTCTGTCTCCTCACTATAACATGTTTTCTAAAGTAGACTCATTCATAGAGCCCTGAACCATAAATGTATTCTGTCTCCTCACTATAACATGTTTTCCTAAAGTAGAGAGCCCTGAACCATAAATGTATTCTGTCTCCTCGCTATAACATGTTTTCCTAAAGTAGACTCATTCATAGAGCCCTGAACCATAAATGTATTCTGTCTCCTCACTATAACATGTTTTCCTAAAGTAGACTCATTCATAGAGCCCTAAACCATAAATGTATTCAGCTCACAGAATATCAAACATGACCGTATGAGATGACAGTATGTCACCATGTGATGTCACATGCTGGCCTGGTTTGACTCAAAGTAATTCATCCTAGGGCACCGCCGCTGTTATGTTGTCAAAACTACAACCAATCAATACAACTCTTGTCACATCAGTCAACAGTATAAAAATGATAAATCACCCAGATATGTGTAAAGGTTGTGTTGACAGATCTAGAACTGGGCCCTAGAACTGGAGCCTAGAACTGGACCCTAGAACTGGAGCCTAGAACTGGACCCTAGAACTGGAACCTAGAACTGGACCCTAGAACTGGGGCAGTTCCACCCACTAAGACTGACATTACAAACAGAGCGAAGCACTTAGGAAATGCAAGGGGTGCCTTCCAAATTGTAAACAACCTAAACGTGAGTAACTGTAAACCTATCCTCCTGAACCAATCCTCTGGCACCATTCTCAACTGAGTTTGTAAGCAAAGGCAGTCCATCCAATATTAAGAAAATATGGTCAGGAAGGGAATGTGGTCAGAAATTATTCTTTTCACATTGCTGAATTGACAAGAAAATGTACAGATGGTGGTTTTGGCGACAGGGGGGAGGAGAATGAAGAGGGTCGGGGAGAGATGGAATTATGGGTGATTTGTTTCACACTGCCAGAGAAAGCACATATTGTACCATGATAATGTCACGCCCTGATCTTAGAGAGCTTTTTATGTCTCTATTTTGGTTTGGTCACGGTGTGATTTGGGTGGGCATTCTATGTTAATTTTTCTATGTTTTGTATTTCTTTGTTTTGGCCGGGTATGGTTCTCAATCAGGGACAGCTGTCTATCGTTGTCTCTGATTGGGAACCATACTTAGGTAGCCTTTTCTCACCTGTGTTTTGTGGGTAGTTGTTTTCTGTTTTGTGTCTGCACCAGACAGAACTGTTTCACTTTGTTATTTTTGTTCTAGTGTTCAGATTTGAATTAACATCATGAACACGTGCTGCGCTTTGGTCCTCATCCTTCAACAGTCGTTACAGATTAGGTATTAGGTATTTTATTAGGATCCCCATTAGCTGTTGCAAAATCAGCAGCTAGTCTTCCTGGGGTCCACACAAAACATGAAACATAATACTGAATGACATAATACAGAACATCATTAGACAAGAACAGCTCAAGGACAGAACTACATACATTTTTTTAAAGGCACACGTAGCCTACATATCAATGCATACACACAAACTATCTAGGTCAAATAGGGGAGAGTAGTTGTGCCGCGAGGTGTTGCTTTATCTGTTTTTTGAAACCAGATTTACTGTGTATTTGAGCAATATGAGATGGAAGGAAGTTCCATGCAATAAGGGCTCTATATAATACTGTATGTTTTCTTGAATTTGTTCTGGATTTGTGGACTGTGAAAAGACCCCTGGTGGCATGTCTGGTGGGGTAAGTGTGTGTGTCAGAGCTGTGTGTAAATTGACTATGCAAAAAGTTTGGGATTTTCAACACATCAATGTTTCTTACAAAAATAAGAAGTTATGCAGTCAGTCTCTCCTCAACTCTTAGCTAAGAGAGACTTGCATGTATAGTATTTACAGTGCCTTGCGAAAGTATTCGGCCTCCTTGAACTTTGCGACCTTTTGCCACATTTCAGGCTTCAAACATAAAGATATAAAACTGTATTTTTTTGTGAAGACTCAACAACAAGTGGGACACAATCATGAAGTGGAACGACATTTATTGGATATTTCAAACTTTTTTAACAAATCAAAAACTGAAAAATTGGGCGTGCAAAATTATTCAGCCCCCTTAAGTTAATACTTTGTAGCGCCACCTTTTGCTGCGATTACAGCTGTAAGTCGCTTGGGGTATGTCTCTATCAGTTTTGCACATCGAGAGACTGAAATTTTTTCCCATTCCTCCTTGCAAAACAGCTCGAGCTCAGTGAGGTTGGATGGAGAGCATTTGTGAACAGCAGTTTTCAGTTCTTTCCACAGATTCTCAATTGGATTCAGGTCTGGACTTTGACTTGGCCATTCTAACACCTGGATATGTTTATTTTTGAACCATTCCATTGTAGATTTTGCTTTATGTTTTGGATCATTGTCTTGTTGGAAGACAAATCTCCGTCCCAGTCTCAGGTCTTTTGCAGACTCCATCAGGTTTTCTTCCAGAATGGTCCTGTATTTGGCTCCATCCATCTTCCCATCAATTTTAACCATCTTCCCTGTCCCTGCTGAAGAAAAGCAGGCCCAAACCATGATGCTGCCACCACCATGTTTGACAGTGGGGATGGTGTGTTCAGGGTGATGAGCTGTGTTGCTTTTACGCCAAACATAACGTTTTGCATTGTTGCCAAAAAGTTCAATTTTGGTTTCATCTGACCAGAGCACCTTCTTCCACATGTTTGGTGTGTCTCCCAGGTGGCTTGTGGCAAACTTTAAACAACACTTTGTATGGATATCTTTAAGAAATGGCTTTCTTCTTGCCACTCTTCCATAAAGGCCAGATTTGTGCAATATACGACTGATTGTTGTCCTATGGATAGAGTCTCCCACCTCAGCTGTAGATCTCTGCAGTTCATCCAGAGTGATCATGGGCCTCTTGGCTGCATCTCTGATCAGTCTTCTCCTTGTATGAGCTGAAAGTTTAGAGGGACGGCCAGGTCTTGGTAGATTTGCAGTGGTCTGATACTCCTTCCATTTCAATATTATCGCTTGCACAGTGCTCCTTGGGATGTTTAAAGCTTGGGAAATCTTTTTGTATCCAAATCCGGCTTTAAACTTCTTCACAACAGTATCTCGGACCTGCCTGGTGTGTTCCTTGTTCTTCATGATGCTCTCTGCGCTTTTAACGGACCTCTGAGACTATCACAGTGCAGGTGCATTTATACGGAGACTTGATTACACACAGGTGGATTGTATTTATCATCATTAGTCATTTAGGTCAACATTGGATCATTCAGAGATCCTCACTGAACTTCTGGAGAGAGTTTGCTGCACTGAAAGTAAAGGGGCTGAATAATTTTGCACGCCCAATTTTTCAGTTTTTGATTTGTTAAAAAAGTTTGAAATTTCCAATAAATGTCGTTCCACTTAATGATTGTGTCCCACTTGTTGTTTATTCTTCACAAAAAAATACAGTTTTATATCTTTATGTTTGAAGCCTGAAATGTGGCAAAAGGTCGCAAAGTTCAAGGGGGCTGAATACTTTCGCAAGGCACTGTATATCAGCCCTCTGATTACAATTAAGAGCAAAAAGTGATGCTCTGTTCTGGGCCAACTGCAGCTCAACTTGGTCTTTCCTTGCAGCACTGGACCACACGACTGGACAATAATCAAACAAACATTGGTGACAGCACCACCGCTTGAACTGCCCTGCTGTCTACAGTATCTAAATAAGGAAAACAGAAACCTGGCTCCCTTTACTTTTCACCACTTTACCAGTAATGATGTATTTCCAGAACATGCTATCCCCTAAAACTTAAATTAGCCATGTACTTAGATGTATTATTTCAGATCATCAAACACATGTCTTCACCAGTACAGATATGAAGAATGAGGGTTTGCTACATCGCTGAATCCCATGTGCATCATCATCATCGTCTGAGTGTTTTCTTATTACACTTGCTAGATTACAGACAGCTGTGAGATGGGGTCTATTTTCCTTTTCATTATAGTTAAAAGACTCCTTAGTGTAGCGTTGTGGTGACAGAATGAGAGGACACGTGAACCAGGCGCTGTGCTGCTCTTTCAACAACTTTTACAGCTTGGGCGGTGTAGCATGGCGGACTTGTGGAAGTGTTTCCCCTACATCTGTCATGTAGCTGTAGGACTATGATACTCACAGCTATGGAACACACTGGAACAGTGGCGTTGAGCTTTCCCCAACCAAGCAATAAGGCCTCTCCGCTCAGCAGCTTCACAGCTCTTCCTATATGTGGCGACTATACTGTAGCACCAGAGGTTTGGTTATTTTGACTACTTTTCTTATTCAAACAGAACTGATTCTATATGACCCAAGTGAATAGTTCTGAGAGGGCTAAATTAATCATCTGTAAAGATTGACTGAAGTGGTCTCTGATGTCTTTAACTTATTAAATGAAAGCCAAGCATACAAATCATTTCTTCACATTTATGGAAATTCTTTGGAATTTCCAAAACACAATTCCGCCCCCACCTATTAGGGACAGTGTTTTAATCACGGATTATAAGGTACCCGTTGGCTTCCTTGCAAATAGAGCCTAAGAAGTGTTTGAGCAGCACTTAATTTATGTAACAGCTCTCCAGAGAACTTATTCAAATGTATGCAACTCTGATGTCATGTCCAGCATTCCTGTTTCATTTGAAGGTTGTGAAGCTTTCCTCACAGTTCACTTAAACCTAAGCAGAGCCAGCCTAGGCAAAAGCAGGTCTGTGCTAAATGAAATGTATTGACTGTGTCACTCCTCCTCAGAATGCAGAGCTCAGTATAGTCATGTTCTGGGTGGATCACTGTGGTTACAGTTATAACAGAGAAAGTATCACAGAGGGACGTCTCTCTCCTCCCCCTCGATACTCATGTTCAACATCAACCTGGGAATGGATTGGGTTTGACAATAGACAGACGTCTGGTCTGATGAGTTCTGCACATTTCCATTCAAAACTGCTGAACAGCATTTGCCATGGTCCAGATCCTCCACTGTACTGTACACTACTTCAATACAATGCCATTTCAAGGCTTTTTCACACCCATGGGCATTTAGTGAGTAACTAAATAAGAGGTAGTCTTTTAATGTGATGTAAACGTCTTGACTGGACCCATATTGACTGGGGGTTAAAGGCCAGGGTCTCATTGGGTGTCCCTGAGGAGGACAAACTGCTTCTAAAGCCTTTAACCTTGGTGAGATGAATTTCCTCCTCCCTCTCTAGTGTCTTTATGTCCATCCAGGGCCACTGTATTGTGTTTCTGACCAAACCTTTCACCAACTGTGTATGTAGTATTTCACACACTGCATCAAATTATACTGTGCTTGACGAGACACACATACAAAGAGATATATAACGTGCAAACTAAACAAGTCAGAGTGATAAATCTCAACAGCGTCATCATTCATAACGTCCCTGCATTCCTGAGAAGGCCCCAGGGACAATGACAGGGCAGTTATGTATAGCATAAACAGAGCAGGCCAAACTAAGAGACAGTTTAAAGTACTACCAGGTTCATCGGCTCTCAACCATGAAAAATATACTTGTTTATTTATTCGGCGCATAGAGAAATAAATTTTTCTGACAAGGCAATGACTCGTAACTGCTAAATGTAAGTGGTGTTTAATTTGGGTAGTGGTCCAGGAGGAAATCTGTTTTTCCATAAGGCATTCACGTAATCCTTTTATATTTCCCTGAAGTGTGCCTTAAATACAGAGTTTCAGACACAATCAACAAAGTCACATGCAAACTATGTGATCCTTAAAAAAGACACACTAGAGCACTTCTGTCGTGGCCTTACGTTAACTAGCTGAGTATCCCGTACAGTAGAACCCACAGGAAGGAGTCATACAGCAGTCTGTAGCAGCACTTCTGTTGTGGCCTTACGTTAACTAGCAGAGTACCCCGTACAGTAGAACCCACAGGAAGGAGTCATACAGCAGTCTGTAGCAGCACTCAGTTCTACTCTGTGTAGTTAAACTACTGCTGTTTGATTCATAGATATTCCCATTAACTTCTTGGATATAGGGGGCGCTATTTTAATTTTTGGATGAAAAACGTTCCCGTTTTAAACAAGATATTTTGTCACGAAAAGAGGCTCGACTATGCATGTAATTGACAGCTTTGGAAAGAAAACACTCGGACGTTTCCAAAACTGCAAAGATATTGTCTGTGAGTGCCACAGAACTGATGTTACAGAAAAAACCCAGATAAAAATCCAATCAGGAAGTGCCGCATTTTTTGAAACCGCCTCATGCCAATGACTCCTTATATGGCTGTGAAGGAGTTAGGAGTCAGCTTACGTTTTCCACGTTTTCCCCAAGGTGTCTGCAGCATTGTGACGTATTTGTAGGCATATCATTGGAAGATTGACCATAAGAGACTACATCTACCAGGTGGTTGCTTGGTGTCCTCCGTCCCAATTATTGCGTAATCTCCAGCTGCAGTATTTTTCCGTTTGCTTCTGATGAGAAGCCAACTGCCACCACTGATAGATTATCGAATAGATATGTTAAAAACACCTTGAGGATTGATTCTAAACAACATTTGCCATGTTTCTGTCGATATTATGGAGCTAATTTGGAAAAAAGTTTGGCGTTGTAAGTGACTGCATTTACCAGCCTTTTTCTTAGCCAAACGTGATGAACAAAACGGAGCTATTTCGTCTACACAAATAATCTTTTTGGGAAAAATGAACATTTGCAATCTAACTAAGAGTCTCGTCATTGAAAACATCCGAAGTTCTTCAAAGGTAAATGATTTTATTTGAATGCTTTTCTTGTTTTTGTGAAAATGTTGCCTGCTGAATGCTAGGCTTAATGCTATGCTAGGCTATCAATACTCTTACACAAATGCTTGTGTAGCTTTGGTTGAAAAGCATATTTTGAAAATCTGAGATGACAGTGTTGTTAACAAAAGGCTAAGCTTGTGTTTGAATATATTTATTTCATTTCATTTGCGATTTTCATGAATAGGAAACGTTGCGTTATGGTAATGAGCTTGAGGCTATGATTACGCTCCCGGATACGGGATTGCTCGACGCTAGAGGTTAACTGTTAAAGAAAATACAGATCACTAAAGGACAAGAACAATACTTATATCTAAACTAATAACACTACGACTAAAGAAAAATATGACTATTTTAAAAATCATAAGAAAGTGAAAATAAATAATATAAAAGAATTCATAATATTAATTTCAAACATTCAAGAAGAATGTTTGTGTGTGTTTGTATGTGTGTGTGTGTGTGTGTGTGTCTTCACAGTCCACGCTATTCCTTGAGGTTTTATCCGTTTATCCGTTTTATCCATTTTCTTAAAACTGATTTTATTGTTTGCCTGAGTTACCTGAGGTGGAAGAGAATTCCATGTAGTTGTTGCTCTATGTAGTACTGTGTGTCTCCAAGTCTCTGTTCTGGACTTGGGGGCTCTGAAAAGACCCCAGATTGTGTGTCTTGTTGGGTTTTGAGCTGTATGTTAAATGGCTAAACAGACAAGACAATACTTATTATAATGGTTGAATGGCCTAAGTAGCTGTTCATTCTTAAAAGAAACAAATTTGTTCAAAACTGTTCAACTGTTGTCTTTCACACTTTGCGTCAACTACTCACTACATTTTATGCACAGCAATGCTAGATACCTGTATCTTATCCTTTCAGAACTAGATTCATTCTCTGATCCTTTGGGTGGACAACATGTCAATTCATGCTGCAAGAGCTCTGATAGGTTGGAGGACATCCTCCAGAAGGAGTCATAATTACTGTATTTATAAAGCCGTTTTATATCAAATCAAATCAAATTTTATTTGTCACATACACATGGTTAGCAGATGTTAATGCGAGTGTAGCGAAATGCTTGTGCTTCTAGTTCCGACAATGCAGTAATAACCAACAAGTAATCTAACTAACAATTCCAAAACTACTGTCTTATACACACAATTGTAAGGGGATAAAGAATATGTACATAAGGATATATGAATGAGTGATGGTACAGAGGAGCATAGGCAAGATACAGTAGATGGTATCGAGTACAGTATATACATATGAGATGAGTATGTAAACAAAGTGGCATAGTTAAAGTGGCTAGTGATACATGTATTACATAAGGATGCAGTCGATGATATAGAGTACAGTATATACGTGTGCGTATGAGATGAATAATGTAGGGTAAGTAACATTATATAAGGTAGCATTGTTTAAAGTGGCTAGTGATATATTTACATCATTTCCAATCAATTCCCATTATTAAAGTGGCTGGAGTTGAGTCAGTGTCAGTGTCAGTGTGTTGGCAGCAGCCACTCAATGTTAGTGGTGGCTGTTTAACAGTCTGATGGCCTTGAGATAGAAGCTGTTTTTCAGTCTCTCGGTCCCAGCTTTGATGCACCTGTACTGACCTCGCCTTCTGGATGATAGCGGGGTGAACAGGCAGTGGCTCGGGGGTTTGATGTCCTTGATGATCTTTATGGCCTTCCTGTAACATCGGGTGGTGTAGGTGTCCTGGAGGGCAGGTAGTTTGCCCCGGTGATGCGTTGTGCAGACCTCACTACCCTCTGGAGAGCCTTACGGTTGAGGGCGGAGCAGTTGCCGTACCAGGTGGTGATACAGCCCGCCAGGATGCTCTCGATTGTGCATCTGTAGAAGTTTGTGAGTGCTTTTGGTGACAAGCCGAATTTCTTCAGCTTCCTGAGGTTGAAGAGGCGCTGCTGCGCCTTCTTCACGATGCTGTCTGTGTGAGTGGACCAATTCAGTTTGTCTGTGCCGTCTGTGATGTGTATGCCGAGGAACTTAAAACTTGCTACCCTCTCCACTACTGTTCCATCGATGTGGATAGGGGGGTGTTCCCTCTGCTGCTGTTCCCTCTGCTGTTTCCTGAAGTCCACAATCATCTCCTTAGTTTTGTTGACGTTGAGTGTGAGGTTATTTTCCTGACATCACACTCCGAGGGCCCTCACCTCCTCCCTGTAGGCCGTCTCGTCGTTGTTGGTAATCAAGCCTACAACTGTTGTGTCGTCCGCAAACTTGATGATTGAGTTGGAGGCTGTATAAGTCTATGGAAGGGGGTGAGAACCACGAGCCTCCTAGGTTTTGTATTGAAGTCAATGTACCCAGAGGACGATGGAAGCTAGCTGTCTTCCGGCTACACCATGGTGCTACCGTACAGAATGGTGTTAAGGTGTTTTAGTCGATTATTTGGAGATGTGAATATATTTAGCATAGTTTTATCTAAAAAGGAAAACATTTTAATGTTTCACTATTTTAATTTTGGTCCCCCCTTTCCTCCTCTGAGGAGCCTCCACTGTTCCTTATTTAACATGTCAGAGAGGCATGTTTGTTCTAAAAAGCATATTCCTGGACTCCTGAGTGGCGCAGCGGTCTAAGGCACTGCATCTCTGTGCTTGAGGCTTCACTACAGGCTCGGGTTTGATCCCAGGCTGTGTCAGAACTGGCGGGTGGGTGTTAAGAAGCGGTTTGGCGGGTCATGTTTCAGAAGACACATGAATCGACCTTTGCCTCTCCTGAGTCCGTTGGGGAGTTGCAGTGATGAAACAAGATCGCAATTGGATATCACGAAAAAGGGGGTAAAATACAAATAATTATATAAAATAAAAAGTATATTCCTATCTGTATGTTCCAGTGCATGACAGAAAGTAAAAAATGTGGCGCCGATATTATAGGTTATATCTTTTGAATGCTAAGGGCTAGAATCAAGCTGTGTTCTCTGAGAAAAGAGGGAGACTTGGCTACGTTGACTACAGAACATGGCTATGAAATGCAGTAGGCAAAGTGGGAGGGTTGAGCGGGACTATAAATTCAAAGACAGACTACTTTTCTATACTGAAAGAAGAGAAGAACATAGCTAGACTTTTGTTTCACTATTAAACTCAATGTTATTGTTTCTAATTTCATAAAGCAGCTTGTGTTTCTTAACCAGGAAGAGGGTAGCTAACTAGAATGCTGGTGGTGACGAGTTAGCTACGGGGAAGCAAGAGAATCGACTGTGCAACGCGTATAATCGGAGGCGGAGCTAGAGCCGAGCCTGTCTGCCCACACTCATCACTTGCTCCTCCGCAGCTCACCAGCTGATGTAGGCTGAGTGCCGGGTGTGGCTTGTCCTTCCCACTGCTGAAGAGAACTGCGCTGTGCATCTGTGCTGCTCATACTGATTGTCCTTATCACTGAACATTTCTCAATCTCTCCAAAAACTATTTTCCAGTACAGATTTTAGTCACAGAGATAATTTAGTCTCGTTTTAGTCAATTGAAATGAAAAACAATTTCCGTTTAGTTATAGTTTTTTCTGTAAATATTTAGTCAGTCGTCAATTGCCATTGAAAAAGTGGTCTTTGACAAATATTTTTGTCACAATTTTTGATAAGGAAATGAACACTGGTGTGTGTGTGTATGAGTTTGTGCGCTGCCTCTTACTTCTGCAGGGTGAGGTTGAGGTTGTCAGTGCAGGCTTTGATCTTGTTCTGGGCCTCCAGATGGTTCATGCCGTTGGTGGCGATTCCGTCGATAGACAGAACTACATCTCCCACACTCATTTTGGCTTTGGCTGCTTTGCCCCCATCGGTCAGCTGTAAAGACACACAAAACCAAACATACAGGTTGAAATAAAAGTAAAATAAACTTATACTGTACGCTTGCATTCATTTACTATAACACTATAAAATTACGGTAGTCCGTCACTATCCCAGGACTGGGAAATTCTATGCTATATTGAGCATAGCTTAGTGTATTTAACCTCCATCTCCTGGAGACTCCCAGTGCCTACTGTATCAGACTCTAAAGACTGATATACAGAATATTTATCTTTTCTTTCATCTTCCTTAAAACAACTTTCTTAAACAAACATGCAGTATGCATGAATTCATTTCAAACTGTGCATTCAACTCTATTTGTTCAGCTCTCTTACCACAGAACATCTGACAACGGGCTAAGAAGGCCTGATCAACCCTGCAAAGCAAACTCTGTGAATAAAAAACAGGAAATGATCTTTGTGAAATTATGAAACTACGCAATAAAATATTGATTTATTATTGTATATTGGCCAAGCAGCACTGTGTTCTCTCCCTGTGGTGTCATATGTAACCTTGGTTATGTACCACAGGCCTTTTCTCTCTCTTTATGATGCTGGCCACTTATCAGCTGGGCCCAAAATAGACCAAGCAAACTCTCCTGAGACACACAGTCAGACAGACAGACAGGCCCTCTACACATGCTGTGTGTGCAGTCAGTCAGACAGACAGACAGGCCCTTTACACACGCTGTGTGTGCAGTCAGAGAGACAGACAGACAGACATTCCCATTCCCTCTACACATGCTGTGTGTGCAGTCAGAGAGACAGACAGACAGACAGACATTCCCTCTACACATGCTGTGAATACAGACAGACAGGCCCACTACACATGCTGTGTGTGCAGTCAGACAGAGTGACAGACAGGGCCTCTTTGATCTGAGAAGGAGGGAAGCATGTCATATATCTGTCCGGACAGCTAATGATTTGACTATCTAGGTCCTAGGTGGTATGCATGTCTCTGACTTCTAAATCAAACAGTGGATTGAAGTAGAACACATTCCAACACTTTTCCACTAGGGACTAATGCACTCTATGTTCTTCTAACCCCCTTGGCTTTGATTTAGAAAGAAAGGTATCCCCAAGGTAAAGACAGGCCGAGGGCCATATGTTACCCCTAACCTTTGATTAGAGGTGCTTATGATGAAGATGTTCCCATGAAGTTACAATCTCCTGACAAAGCTCCAGTTTACTGTAACGGCCTAAAGAAGGGGTGTAACGGCCCAAAGCAGGGGTGTAACGGCCTAAAGCAGGGGTGTAACGGCCTAAAGCAGGGGTGTAACGGCCTAAAAGGGGTGTAACAGTCCAAAGGTGTAATGGCCTAAAGCAGGGGTGTAACAGCCTAAAGCAAACGGCCCAAAGCATGGGTGTAACGGCCCAAAGCAGGGGTGTAACAGCCTAAAGCGGGAGCCCAAAGGTAACGGCCTAAAGCAGGGGTGTAACAGCCTAAAGCAGGGGTATAACGGCCAAAGCAGGGGTGTAACGGCCTAAAGCAGGGGTGTAACGGCCCAAAGCAGGGGGTGTAATGGCCCAAAGCGGGGGGTGTAACGGCCCTAAAGCAGGGGTGTAACGGCCTAAAGCAGGGGTGTAACGGCCTAAAGCAGGGGTGTAACGGCCTAAAGCAGAGGACCGCACATAAACTCAGCAAAAAAAGAAATGGCCCTTTTTCAGGACCCTGTCTTTCAAAGATAATTCGTAAAAATCTAAATAACTTCACAGATTTTCATTGTAAAGGGTTTAAACACTGTTTCCCATGCTTGTTCAATGAACCATAAACAATTAATGAACATGCACCTGTGGAACGGTTGTTAAGACACTAAAAGCTTACAGACGGTAGGCAATTAAGGTCACAGTTATGAACACTTAGGACACTAGAGGCCTTTCTACTGACTCTGAAACCCCCCCCCCCCCAAAAAAAAAAAAATACACAGGGTCCCTGTTTATCTGCGTGAACGTGCCTTAGGCATGCTGCAAGGAGGCATGAGGACTGCAGATGTGACCAGGGCAATAAATTGCAATGTCCGTACTGTGAAACGCCTAAGACAGCACTACAAGGAGACAGGATGGACAGCTGATCGTCCTCGCAGTGGCAGACCACATGTAACAACACCTGCACAGGATAGGTGCATCCGAACATCACACCTGTGGGACAGGTACAGGATGGGAACAACAACTGTCCGGGAACGCACAATTTCTCCATCAGTGCTCAGATAGGCTGAAAGAGGCTGGACTGAGGGCTTGTAGCCCTTTTGTAAGGCTAGTCCTCACCAGACATCACCGGCAACAACATCGCCTATGGGTACAAACCCACCGTCGCTGGACCAGACAGGACTGGCAAATAGTGCTCTTCACTGACGAGTCACGGTTTTGTCTCACCAGAGGTGATGGTCGGATTCACGTTTATCGTCGAAGGCATGAGCGTTACACCGAGGCCTGTACTCTGGAGCGGGATCGATTTGGAGGTGGAGGGTCGGTCATCATCGGACTGAGCTTGTTGTCATTGCAGGCAATCTCAACGCTGTGCGTTACAGGGAAGGCATCCTCCTCCCTCATGTGGTAACCTTCCTGCAGGCTCATCCTGACATGACCCTCCAGCATGACAATGCCACCAGCCATATTGCTCATTCTGTGCGTGATTTCCTGCAGGACAGGAATGTCTAGGACCTGTTGGATTGGAGGGTGAGAGCTAGGGCCATTCTCCCCAGAAATGTCTGGGAACTTGCAGGTACCTTGGTGGAAGAGTGGGGTAACATCTCACAGCAAGAACTGGCAAATCTGGTGCAGTCCATGAGAAGGAGATGCACTGCAGTACTTAATGCAGCTGGTGGCCACACCAGATACTGACTGTTATTTTTGATTTTGAACCCCCCTTTGTTCTTGGCCGTAGTTTGCCCAACCCTGGCCTAAAGGCTAGCCATATGACTGTATTATCTAATGTATTCTATCTATGGTCAAGGTCAGACTGAGGTAGACAGTAATCTACTAGATCCCTTGATCCTCTGTGTCTGCTATGTACTGAGAAGAAATTGTGTTAAATACTACTGTTTGCTTGATCAGATCACCAGTGATAAGTTGTGATGTAGGGCCTGAGAAACGATGAGGAGGGATGTTGCTCTTGGAGGAAGGATGTGATTTTATCTGAGCTCCAGTAATGACTTTAGCTGACTGCCTGGTCTGTTGTGTTGTGAAGGAGAGGAGAGGAACGGCTGGGGGACATAGAAACGGGTACAGTAGATCGTAGTTTCAGTCTGTGTTGTTATCTATGAAAGTACAAAGCGATAAGCACTAATCGCCTGAAGTCACCTTAGATCTATGTTCATTATGATGAGGGCCTGCGGGGAAGGTTTCAGAAGTGCAGACTATTTAGAACAGGAACAGAGATTTGAAATACTTTTTGTATTTAAAATATAATCTCAGTCATGAGATATACAGTAGCTTAAGAGTTTTAAGACTTACAGTAAATCGTAAACTATAAAAACTATGAAAAAAACTAGTAATATACATTCCTGACAAATGCAACACCCTTTCCCTTCCCTTTACTATCCATCCATTAGACCTTAATACACAGCAAACCCACAAGAGTAAACTACCACCCGTTTGTCTGACCCAGGCGACAGGCCAGCCTGAAGCTGTATGCTGGCGCTAACACAGTAACACAGGATATGTCCTGACCGGAAGCAGCCTGACGAAACCACGACAACGGGGATGACTATCTCCCAAGTGTGGCAGGTGGCGATGACACAAGCCTGCCTGGCGTTCAGCTCGTCAATCACTCAACACTCCCCCTGTACACTCAACACTTCCCCTGTACACTCAACACTTCCCCTGTACACTCAACACGCCCACCGTACACTCAACACCTGTGGAGACATTACACTGGACCAAACAGAGCTCAGAACCGCCTGCTCAGAACCACCTGCATCCATAAAATAACATGGGTAGCTTTATTATGCAAGGAACCTCACCTCTCACAGTTATGTTATATGGGTCTAAATTCCTGTAGTTTAGAAGGCACACCAATGCTAGACATACATTGAGTGCACAAAACATAAGGAACACCTTCCTAATATTAAGTTGCATCCCCTTTTGCTCTAAGAAAAGGGCATGGACTCTATGAGGTGTCGAAAGCGTTCCACAGGGATGCTGGCCCATGTTGACTCTAATGCTTCCCACAGTTGTGTCAAGTTGGCTGGATGTCCTTTGGGTGGTGGACCATTCTTGATACACACTGGAAACTGTTTAGCGTTAAAAAAACAGCAGCGTTGCAATTCTTGACACAAACCGGTGTGCCTGGCACCGACTGTCTCCTCACCTTCATCTACACTGATTGTAGTGGATTTAACAGGTGACATCAATAAATCGTTCTACATGGAATGACCTGGTCAGTCTATGTCATGGAAAGAGCATAATGATTTGTACACTCAATGTATTAAACTTCTTACGGCTAGGGGGCACTATTTTCACGTTCAGATGAAAAGTGTGCCCAACGTAAACTGCCTGCTAACCAGGCCCAGAAGCTAGGATATGCATGTAATTGGTATATTTGGATAGGAAACACTCTAAAGTTTCGAAAACTGTTACAATGATGTCTGTGAGTATAACAGAACTTATTTGCCAGGCGAAACCAGTGTTTTTCTGGATCAAACGCGCCAAATAAATGGACATCTAGGAGATATAACGACAGAATTAACTGAACAAAAGGACCATTTGTGATGTTTAATGGACATATTGAGATATCAAAGCTGAGTCACTGGCTTACTGGTGCTCTTCCATGCTGTCCCTAGGAGGGGTGGGTCACTTGTGTGGGTTGAGTCACTGACGTTATCTTCCTGTCTGGGTTGGAGACCCCCTTGGGTTGTGCCGTGGCGGAGATCTTTGTGGGCTATACTCGGCCTTGTCTCAGGATGGTAATTTGGTGGTTGAAGATATCCCTCTAGTGGTGTGGGGGCTGTGCTTTGGAAAAGTGGGTGGGGTTATATCCTGCCTGTTTTGCCCTGTCCGGGGGTATCATCGGATGAGGCCACAGTATCTCCTGACCTCTCCTATCTCAGCCTCCAGTATTTATGCTGCAGTATTTTATGTGTCGGGGGGCTAGGGTCAGTCTGTTATATCTGGAGTACTTCTCCTGTCTTATCCGGTGTCCTGTGTGATTTTAAGTATACTCTCTCTAATTCTCTCTTTCTCTCTCTCGGAGGACCTGAGCCCTAGGACCATGCCTCAGGCCTACCTGGCATGATGACTCCTTGCTGTCCCCAGTCCACCTGGCCGTGCTGCTGCTCCAGTTTCAACTGTTCTGCCTGCGGCTATGGAACCCTGAGACCTGTTCACCGGATGTGCTACGTGTCCCAGACCTGCTGTTTTCAACTCTCTAGAGACAGCAGGAGCGGTAGAGATACTCTTAATGATCGGCTATGAAAAGCCAACTGACATTTACTCCTTGATGCACCCTCAACAACTACTGTGATTATTATTATTTGAAAATGCTGGTCATTTATGAACATTTGAACATCTTGGCCATGTTCTGTTATAATCTCCACCCGGCACAGCCAGAAGAGGACTGGCCACCCCTCATAGCCTGGTTCCTCTCTAGGTTTCTTCCTAGGTTTTGGCCTTTCTATGGAGTTTTTCCTAGCCACTGTGCTTCTACACCTGCATTGCTTGCTGTTTGGGGTTTTAGGCTGGGTTTATGTACAGCACTTTGAGATATCAGCTGATGTAAGAAGGGCTATATAAATAAATTTGATTTGATTTGGAGTGCCAACAGAAGTGGATCTTCAAAGGTAAGGCATGAATTATATTGTTATTTCTGACTTTTGTGTCGCGGCTGGCGGGTTGAAATGCAATTTTCATGTGTTTGTTTGATGGGGTGCTGTCCTCAGATAATAGCAGGTTTGCTTTCGCCTTAAAGCCTTTTTGAAATCTGACACTGTGGCAGGATTAACAAGAAGTTCATATTTAAACCGATGTATAACACTTGTATGATTCATGAATTATTATTATGAGTATTTCTGTTTTTGAATTTGGCGCTCTGCTATTTCACTGGGTGTTGTCAAATCAATTCCCGTAAACGGGATTGGCGCGCAAAGGGCTCACTAAGAAGTTAACTTGACATACTAGTGTAGTGTCTGTTGGAAACCTGCAGCCCATTATGCTGAAGCATGCCGAGACAGACAGAAGCAACATTTTATAGAGGGTGGACCTCTCTTCTCTATCTGTCACTATTATTATAATAAAGGTATAGTGTCTCGGGTCTTAATATAGGCGGGCTAAACTTCCTCAATTTGTGATTACATCACCAAAGATGGAGGATACCTCTCGTTCCACAGCAACAGCAGCTGTTGGTGTTTTCAGGCCACCTCATCACAGAGTCTCTGAGTCACATTAGTGATTATTCAGCCAGAGGAGAGCCTCAGCCTAGGCTGTCAATGAAGCAACTATTCACTCCATTCACTGCATTGTGTGCAAGGTGGAATAAAGGCTGCAGGTTGAGCAGCATGACGCTGTGAAGACCTGAACACACAGGATGTTCTCTCCTTCTCTGGCTCCGCTGCCCAGGAATCTCTCTGATTCAGGAAGTTAGATAACCTCAGTAGGTAGAAACAAAGGAATCAAGAGCAGACTGTTCTGTACTGTACTGCCTGGAAGTCAGGAGTGCTATAGCGTACGCTTCATTATGAGAGAGAAAAAGAGAGGGGGGGGTGGCCCCATGACACATTTTCCTAGTTTCCTTGTTCTTTGTTGCAGTTTCTTTTATCAAGGAAATCAGAATGTAAAACCTGCAGGAAGTACAGGAAGCATAGCTCAGGCATACTGTATGCATACCGTAAATTCACAGGCATACTATTTTTTAAGTAGACCGGCACACACTTATGCACACACACAGCACAGTAGCCCAGTAAAACCCACAAAGCGTTGACTCATTTCTCTTTAAGACTGTTAAGTGAAACTACTTCAACTGCTCTCTGGGGTGTAATTGGTGGCCAATCTGAGGCTTAGTAAATACAGTACAAGCTCTATTACAGTGAGTCTAAGCATCCCTGGAGAACAGCTAGTCCAGGCTCCATTCCCCAGGCCCAGACAAGGCCCAGACAAGACCTAGACCAGGCCAAGACCAGACTAGACGAGAGCCAGCTGACCCAGTCTGACCAACACAAAACAGTGCTTCTCAGTCCCTCTAGTGCCCTCGGGTCAATGACAGTGTCAACAGTAGGGTTATGGGAGGGAGCACAGCTCAGTCTAAGCATTCAACAGGATTCCAGTGTGTGGGTTATGGTCAACGAAATGTGCATGTGTGCTTGAGTAGAACAGCCACGTGAAGTGCAGTGGCAGGGGTGAAATATTTCAGCTTGGGACAGCCTTACCCTTTAGCCATCTAGAATCCCTCCATGAAGGAAGAAAACAATGTACCTTAGTCTATATGGGATTCAATCTAGCAACATTTCGGTTACTGGCCCAATGCGCTAACCACTAGGCTACCTACCGGCACACTCATTCAGACACCCATTGTCACATTATTATTTTATATAATGAGCGGCTAACAATCTATCTTGCTGTGTAATATCGTAATAGTGAAATCATAAAAGAGCATAGGTCCTCATATGAAATAAATATGACTGACAGACCACCATTCCCCGTCCACTCAACAACAGCACAAAAGACAAACATTATTCTGTTTCAGAAGAGGCACCAGAATGCTTCTCATTACATGTGTTTGACAGATGAGAACGAGGCCGTCGTCCCAATGGATGACATATCTTCCATATTTCCCTCCTCTTTGAATGTGATCTAACCACATGATGCATGCTGCTGGTTGCTGCTGTGTGGCTGTGGCGCTGGTTTCACCACAGAACTGCCCCCTCTATTACTGGCTAGTTACGGGTAATGAATGAATGTTCCACCAGGATGACACCAGAGTTCTGAGCATTTCTGAGCGTTTCTCTGTGAGCTGGTGACTGGACCTGAACAGTGCCACAGGGCCAGGATCAGTTAGTAGTTAGCGGTTGGAATCAATAACAGGTGAGGCTGAAGTGGTATTACCAAGTTAACCCGGGACCATGCTCTTCCCTCTGGTCTAATGAGAGGAACCTTATTTGCATTCTATCTAGGGGGAATCATCTCTAGTATTGGCTTTAAGAGTAGTGCCTCTTTCACAGAGGAAACATGTAAATCTCTATTAAGCTGTGGTTTCTGACACAGTCTTCACAATGATGCTAATTAAGAGTTGTAATGAAAATGTGTGACGTGAGAGCGGTATCTCTTCATCTCCACTGTGACTCACCATACAGAGAGAGTACACCAGGACATCGTTCCTCCCCTTCAATAACCACTCATTCTATCCATGCACGTCCCATCTGTCTTTTACAAGACAATTAGCCCTTGTAATCAGATAATCAAACAATAACAACATAAACATATCAATCTAATTCAGGACTAATAAACTGCTTGAATTAAAATGTTTACTGATCAATGATCATATTATTATGAGGGTGATTGTTAGATTAGGCAAGCATGATAAAAGAATCATGGAATAGGAACCAACAGCAGATGACTTGTTATTCTCAGAACCAGATGGCAGGGGGATGGGGGTTTGGACGGAGAGTGACTGAGGAAGATAAGTGGAGATTTAGGAGAGCTTTGATGTGCAGAACAAAGTTTCTCACAAAGACAAAGATCAGCAGTTGTAGATGTAGTGGTATTATTCCTTGAGTTATTTCTCTAGAAATCCTGCCAGAAACATTGTAGCTACAGTTGGCTTCCCTGTCCGGTGTGTAGAATTTTAGCAATCCAGATCATGTCAAAATATATTGATCAAATAATTGATTTAAACTAACTGTTAAAAAGGGGCAATATTATAAAACTCATGAAGGATGTTGTAGTTGATCTGATATGGTATCTTTTATCCTAACATTTTTATACATGACATTTTCATCTTGTGTACCAACTGAACTCAGCAGTTAGCCTCGAGGTTAAGAGCGTTGGGCCAGTAACCGAGAGGTCGCTGGTTTGTATCCCCGAACCAACTAGGTGAAAAATCTGTCCATGTGCCCTTGAGCAAGGCACTTCACCCTAATGGCTCTGGATAAGAGCATCTGCTAAATGATGTAAATGTATAAATCAACAAGTTTAGTATACACACCTACACCAGATTAACAAGTTAGGCAGAGTGGTTGTTAATTCAATTAGAGTGAGTGCTTGGGAAATGGATGTGATGTCTGAGGCAATGTGAGGGCCTTATATGGAGTTGTTACTGCAGATGAATGATCTTAATTTGAGACAGTTTGCTATAGCAGGAAAATAATCCTGCAGGAAATGTGGATTATAATTATTGGACATTTTTGTAAGGGTTGCTATATTTTTCGTAAGGGAAAATCACGTCTGAAATTTCAAAGTGGAAATTACAAACCCCAGAAGCCTTTTTAATCCTCAAATACACTACAAGTTTTATACTTCCATTGCAGGAATGTTCTCCTGCAACATGGTGATCACATTAACATCCTACATCTGTAACAGCCTGATAGAGACAATGCCGTCTGTGACTGACAACCCCATGTCCTCAAACAGAAAATTATATATTGCAAACACTGATCAACACATGGCTGTTTTAAAACATCCACTGGGTCAGAGCAAATCAGATTCTCTCTTTCATTTACCTTCACACAAACACTCTTACACAGAGCAGCTTACAGTAGTAAGTGTCTACATTTTTAATATTGTACTGGTCCCCCATGGGAATCGAACACACAACCCTGGCGTTGCAAGTGCCATGCTCTACCAACAGAGCCACATGGGACCTCCATCACCATGTGAATAAAATCCTCAAACTTCTTTAAACGGCAATAAACTGAAATATGAATAGATGTAGTTACTGTGTGGAGACAAGGCAACAGCCCCAGCATGTCTCTATAAAAGATGATTAAAGGCCCTGAACCCTCTGCCTTGTAGAATCACTGGGATTAATCTGTGGAGGCAGCATTCCTCGGTCGGTGTGCTGTTCAGCTAAACCACAACCTGCTGGGCCAGTACAAGCAGGACAAATGGCCCAGAAAGAACATGGTGTGGTAGAGAGCTGAGGTACAGGTGGCGTTTTGCCTTTTATACCACACACCTGTTACAGCCTGCACAGAATGTTCCGTGGGGAAGAATATGAGAACAGGAAAAGAGAGTAGAGAAGAGAGGATAGAGGAGAGAAGAGAGGAGAGAAGAGAGCAGAGGAAGAGGTACAGTAGAGGATGATATAAAAGAAGAGAAGAGAGAAGAGAGGAGAAAAGAGAGGAGAGATGAGAGGAGAAAAGAGAGGAGAGAAGAGAGGAGAGGAAGAGGTACAGTAGAGGATGATATAAAAGAAGAGAAGAGAGAGGAGAGATGAGAGGAGAAAAGAGAGGAGAGAAGAGAGGAGAGGAAGAGGTACAGTAGAGGATGATATAAAAGAAGAGAAGAGAGAGGAGATATGAGAGGAGAAAAGAGAGGAGAGATGAGAGGAGAAAAGAGAGGAGAGAAGAGAGGAGAGGAAGAGGTACAGTAGAGGATGATAAAAAAAGAAGAGAAGAGAGAAGAGAGAGGAGAGATGAGAGGAGAAAAGAGAGGAGAGAAGAGAGGAGAGGAAGAGGTACAGTAGAGGATGATTAAAAGAAGAGAAGAGAGGAGAAAAGAGAGGAGAGGAGAGCTGAGAGGAGATATGAGAGGAGAAAAGAGAGGAGAGATGAGAAGAGAAAAGAGAGGAGAAAAGAGGAGAGATGAGAGGAGAAAAGAGAGGAGAGGAGAAAAGAGAGGAGAGCAGAGAGGAGATATGAGAGGAGAGATGAGAGGAGAAGATGAGAAAAGAGAGAAGAGAGGAGAAAAGGAGAAAGGATAGGAGAAGAAGAGGAGAAGAGAGGAGAGATGAGAGTAGAAAAGAGAGTAGAGAGGAGAGAAGAGAAGAGAGATGAGAGTAGAAAAGAGAGGAGAGATGAGAGCAGAGGAGAGATGAGAGCAGAGGAGCGAAGAGAAGAGAGCAGAGGAGAGAAGAGAGCAGAGGAGAGAAGAGAGCAGAGGAAGAGGTACAGTAGAAGATGATATAAAAGAAGAGAGGAGAGGAGAGGATGAAAAGCAAGTGTTATTTTCCTTTGAGGAAAACATCTTATTAACAGCCACTTGAACAGGGCAGGCTCTTGTCCATCTGTGTCTTTGGCTGGGTTGTCATGGTCTGGTTCCAGCCATTACCTCCTGCAATCACACTGCTGCTGAAAGCTGAAAGCCAGGACCCAGGAGATAAGCTGCTGCTGGCCCAAGTTTCACGACTAATGCCATGAAAACACAAACAAAACATTCCAATAGCAAGACCAGTACTTCAGACTGAATACTGAATGCCCTACTTTGCCCAGAAACAAAATGCCATCGCGGAGGGGATATTGATAAATAAATTAATGACGGCAATCACCTGATTACCATATGTCACACACAAAACAACAAATTCTTAACTACAGCTGCATGTGTGCATGTGTGTGTGTGTGTGTGTGTTGGTGTAAATGTGTACTCTTCATAAAACTGAAAACTGCCACACAGGAAATGTCAGTTTAACTGTGATTTCAGACATATTAAGCAGTATGTGTGAAACTGAAGGCCTGCTGGTGCAGCTCATGCAGACCTCCATTGTCCACGTTAAGCAGGATGCATGGTTGGTTCGTGAGTAATAATACTGAGAGATCTGCTTCCACCAGCTCTGAAGCAAAAAGACACAGGGAGAGTTTCTGAGTACTTACAATCCTATCAAGTCCCAACCGGTAGAGAGACAAAGCCGATTCTGTGTAGTGTTACTTGATAACCATTAAACCAGGGATGGGCAACTGGCGAACCCCTTTAGAAGGCCCTCGGATATATATATTTTATTAACTCAGTCGGGGTCTCAACATACTGTTGTAAGTTAGAATAGTAGCATACACAGGTTGCAATTTTGAAATGTGGTTGTGCATCAGCAGTTTTTCTCATGTTATGTCACTCACTTATAGTCGCTCAATTAGCCCGTGTCAGCTAACCTTTTTTAGACTGGTAAGTTAGTCTAGTGGCTAGCTATCTAAAATTAGTTGTGTGGTGTTAGGTAGCGTGAGTTGTGTGGTGTTAGGTACTGTGAGTTGTGTAGTGTTAGGTAGTGTGAGTTGTGTGGTGTTAGGTAGTGTGAATGGGGTAGTGTTAGGTAGCGTGAGATGTGTGGTGTTAGGTAGTGTGAGTTGTGTGGTGTTAGGTAGCGTGAGTTGTGTGGTGTTAGGTAGCGTGAGTTGTGTGGTGTTAGGTAGCGTGAGTTGTGTGGTGTTAGGTAGTGTGAGTTGTGTGGTGTTAGGTGGCGTGAGTTGTGTGGTGTTAGGTAGTGTCAGTTGTGTGGTGTTAGGTAGTGTGAGTTGTGTGGTGTTAGGTAGTGTGGTGTTAGGTAGTGTGAGTTGTGTGGTGTTAGGTAGTGTGGTGTTAGGTAGTGTGAGTTGTGTGGTGTTAGGTAGTGTGAGTTGTGTGGTGTTAGGTAGTGTGAGTTGTGTAGTGTTAGGTAGTGTGAGTTGTGTGGTGTTAGGTAGTGTGAATGGGGTAGTGTTAGGTAGCGTGAGTTGTGTGGTGTTAGGTACTGTGAGTTGTGTGGTGTTAGGTAGTGTGAGTTGTGTGGTGTTAGGTAGTGTGAGTTGTGTGGTGTTAGGTAGTGTGAGTTGTGTGGTGTTAGGTAGTGTGAGTTGTGTGGTGTTAGGTAGTGTGAGTTGTGTGGTGTTAGGTACTGTGAGTGGGGTAGTGTTAGGTAGTGTGAGTTGTGTGGTGTTAGGTAGTGTGAGTTGTGTGGTGTTAGGTACTGTGAGTGGGGTAGTGTTAGGTAGTGTGAGCTGTGTGGTGTTAGGTAGTGTGAGTTGTGTGGTGTTAGGTAGTGTGAGTTGTGTGGTGTTAGGTACTGTGAGTGGGGTAGTGTTAGGTAGTGTGAGTTGTGTGGTGTTAGGTACTGTGAGTGGGGTAGTGTTAGGTAGTGTGAGTTGTGTGGTGTTAGGTACTGTGAGTGGGGTAGTGTTAGGTAGTGTGAGTTGTGTGGTGTTAGGTACTGTGAGTGGGGTAGTGTTAGGTAGTGTGAGTCGTGTGGTGTTAGGTAGTGTGAGTTGTGTGGTGTTAGGTACTGTGAGTGGGGTAGTGTTAGGTAGTGTGAGTTGTGTGGTGTTAGGTAGTGTGAGTTGTGTGGTGTTAGGTAGTGTGAGTGGGGTAGTGTTAGGTAGTGTGAGTGGGGTAGTGTTAGGTAGTGTGAGTGGGGTAGTGTTAGGTAGTGTGAGTGGGGTAGTGTTAGGTAGTGTGAGTGGGGTAGTGTTAGGTACTGTGAGTTGTGTAGTGTTAGGTACTGTGAGTGGGGTAGTGTTAGGTAGTGTGAGTTGTGTGGTGTTAGGTAGTGTGAGTGGGGTAGTGTTAGGTAGTGTGAGTGGGGTAGTGTTAGGTAGTGTGAGTTGTGTGGTGTTAGGTAGTGTGAGTTGTGTGGTGTTAGGTAGTGTGAGTGGTAGTGTTAGGTACTGTGAGTGGGGTAGTGTTAGGTAGTGTGAGTTGTGTGGTGTTAGGTAGTGTGAGTGGGGTGGTGTTAGGCAGTGTGAGTTGTGTGGTGTTAGGTACTGTGAGTGGGGTAGTGTTAGGTAGTGTGAGTTGTGTGGTGTTAGGTAGTGTGAGTGGGGTAGTGTTAGGTAGTGTGAGTGGGGTAGTGTTAGGTAGTGTGAGTGGGGTAGTGTTAGGTAGTGTGAGTGGGGTAGTGTTAGGTAGTGTGAGTGGGGTAGTGTTAGGTAGTGTGAGTGGGGTAGTGTTAGGTAGTGTGAGTTTTAATAAAAGTCAAATGTTGAAATGGTTCAAATTCAGATTCAGATCACAGACCAACTGATTTCTCCAGAGCAGACATTCCTGTTGCCCTGCCGTCTCGTTTGTCTTCCTGGCCAATGACTTGATCTCAAACGTTTAACATTTTTCAACAAACCAAGAAGAAAAGCAGTGGAGTGAAATAAATCAAAATGGAGTGATAAGTTACTGGAACCATAGATAGAATTGTTTTATTTCGCCATGCCATCAGGGTAGATTGGAAGCCTGACTACACACTACTCAGACTCACTGACCAAACAGATGGAATCTGTGCTGAAAAATGCATTGCATTGCTATTAAACCCACGGTTCTATTGATCTATGCATGTTGTACATCAGAAGACTAAAAGGCATATTAAACATTGTTATGTCTGAAAGATGTGTGAATCTGAATTAAAACTGGATTAATT